>NC_092281.1:12824718-13124718 GCF_036320965.1 Panulirus ornatus
AGATACCCAATTTACTGACTAATTCTGAGGATAGGATGAATAGCTGGATGATCTGTAGGCCAAATTCCATGTAAAGGATTTGAACCCGTGCTGTCCTGACCCTAGATGGTCCTGTGCATGCATCATGGTCATGAAAGATATCCACTACACCACAGAGGCCCATAACTGGCCTACAACAATCCCAAAGACTTCTCTAAAAGCATTAAAACTGTCAGTTAATATTTCATTATCACCATCAAGATCCAAATTAAAGGCTTCTAACCTGATCTGGGTGAGCGTGAAGTTGGGGATGGGCTGACACCTTCAATTTTCGAGCCAAAAATTTTCTTGAGAGTGGAAGGGTCAGGGGGTGGGATGGGGTACATGCCAATGGCCATCTCGACCAAAGATAAGCCAAGACTCCAGATGTCACTTGCAACAGAATAGTGGTCTCCATTCAGTCGCTCTGGCTGACAATGAAAAGACAAAACGCTTGACAATTTCCTGTAACTTAACCAAATGATCAAAATAGTTACTACTGGTAATTGTTAGAGTATAAGAAATGGCTTTAGGGGTAGTACTGGCATTTAAGACTGATTACATCTTTTTTATCAGTGACAGCGAAAGCCTGTATGTCCTCAAACATTTTTGAAACAAGCAATGAGAAATATGTGAACCCTAAAGACTAGCAAATGACAGCAAGCCAACAGTATAAGCTGCCACATATATAGGAGTTTAAACATAAATGTATACATTCAATATATATACATACATATATATATATATATATATATATATATATATATATATATATATATATATATATATATATATATATATATATATATATATATATGTATATATATATATATATATATATATATATATATATATATATATATATATATATATATATATATATATCATATTATATTCATCTACTTATAATTACCCAAACACCAATCTGTGTTCCCAGGACCTCTTTCTAAAGGCTCCTGCAGCCTAAGGATGCACTACTTCCAGCAGCAGAGATATGTAGACTCCTATGGTTCAAGTATGAAATAAATAATTTTTTTTTTTTGTTGCTGTCTCCCGCGTTTGCAAGGTTGCGCAATAATAAATATAATAAATATATATAATATAAATATATATATATATATATATATATATATATATATATATATATATATATATATATATATATATATATATACATATATATTTTTTTCTTCATACTATTCGCTATTTCCCGCATTAGCGAGGTAGCGTTAAGAACAGAGGACTGAGCCTTTGAGGGAACATCCTCACTTGGCCGCCTTCTCTGTTCCTTCTTTTGGAAAATGAAAAACGAGAGGGGAGGATTTCCAGCCCTCCGCTCCCTTCCCTTTTAGTCGCCTTCTACGACACGCAGGGAATACGTGGGAAGAATTCTTTCTCCCCTATCCCCAGGGATAATATATATATTACAAAGTATAATAATAAAATAATAATAAATATATATATATATATATATATATATATATATATATATATATATATATATATATATATATATATATATATATATTCTTTCTTTCTTTCATACTATTCGCCATTTCCCGCATTAGCGAGGTAGCGTTGAGAACAGAGGACTAGGCCCTTGAGGGAATATCCTCACCTGGGCCCCTTCTCTGTTCCCTCTTTTGGAAAATTAAAAAAAAAAGTGAGAGGGGAGGATTTCCAGCCCCCCGCTCCCTCCCCTTTTAGTCGCCTTCTACGACACGCAGGGAATACGTGGGAAGTATTCTTTCTCCCCTATCCCCAGGAAGAATATATATATATATATATATATATATATATATATATATATATATATATATATATATATTTTTTTTTTTTATACTTTGTCGCTGTCTCCCGCGTTTGCGAGGTAGCGCAAGGAAACAGACGAAAGAAATGGCCCAACCCCCCCCCATACACATGTATATACATACGTCCACACACGCAAATATACATACCTACACAGCTTTCCATGGTTTACCCCAGACGCTTCACATGCCTTGATTCAATCCACTGACAGCACGTCGACCCCGGTATACCACATCGCTCCAATTCACTCTATTCCTTGCCCTCCTTTCACCCTCCTGCATGTTCAGGCCCCGATCACACAAAATCTTTTTCACTCCATCTTTCCACCTCCAATTTGGTCACCCTCTTCTCCTTGCTCCCTCCACCTCCGACACATATATCCTATTGGTCAATCTTTCCTCACTCATCCTCTCCATGTGCCCAAACCACTTCAAAACACCCTCTTCTGCTCTCTCAACCACGCTCTTTTTATTTCCACACATCTCTCTTACCCTTACGTTACTCACTCGATCAAACCATATATATATATATATATATATATATATATATATATATCCTCAGGCACCTCACCATGAGTCATACATACATTAAATAACCTTACCAACCAGTCAATAATACAGTCACCCCCTTTTTTAATAAATTCCACTGCAACACCATCCAAACCTGCTGCCTTGCCGGCTTTCATCTTCCGCAAAGCTTTTACTACTTCTTCTCTGTTTACCAAATCATTTTCCCTAACCCTCTCACTTTGCACACCACCTCGACCAAAACACCCTATATCTGCCACTCTATCATCAAACACATTCAACAAACCTTCAAAATACTCACTCCATCTCCTTCTCACATCACCACTACTTGTTATCACCTCCCCATTTGCGCCCTTCACTGAAGTTCCCATTTGCTCCCTTGTCTTACGCACTTTATTTACCTCCTTCCAGAACATCTTTTTATTCTCCCTAAAATTCAATGATACCCTCTCACCCCAACTCTCATTTGCCCTCTTTTTCACCTCTTGCACCTTTCTCTTGACCTCCTGTCTCTTTCTTTTATACGTCTCCCACTCATTTGCATTTTTCCCTGCAAAAATCGTCCAAATGCCTCTCTCTTCTCTTTCACTAATAATCTTACTTCTTCATCCCACCACTCACTACCCTTTCTAATCAACCCACCTCCCACTCTTCTCATGCCACAAGCATCTTTTGCGCAATCCATCACTGATTCCCTAAATACATCCCATTCCTCCCCCACTCCCCTTACTTCCATTGTTCTCACCTTTTTCCATTCTGTACTCAGTCTCTCCTGGTACTTCCTCACACAAGTCTCTTTCCCAAGCTGACTTACTCTCACCACCCTCTTCACCCCAACATTCACTCTTCTTTTCTGAAAACCCATACAAATCTTCACCTTAGCCTCCACAAGATAATGCATGCATAGTGCCATTGTACAAAGGCAAAGGGGATAAGAGTGAGTGCTCAAACTACAGAGGTATAAGTTTGTTGAGTATTCCTGGTAAATTATATGGGAGGGTATTGATTGAGAGGGTGAAGGCATGTACAGAGCATCAGATTGGGGAAGAGCAGTGTGGTTTCATTAGTGGTAGAGGATGTGTGGATCAGGTGTTTGCTTTGAAGAATGTATGTGAGAAATACTTAAAAAAGCAAATGGATTTGTATATAGCATTTATAGATCTGGAGAAGGCATATGACAGAGTTGATAGAGATGCTCTGTGGAAGGTATTAAGAATATATGGTGTGGGAGGCAAGTTGTTAGAAGCAGTGAGAAGTTTTTATCAAGGATGTAAGGCATGTGTACGTGTAGGAAGAGAGGAACGTGATTGGTTCTCAGTGAATGTAGGTTTGTGGCAGGGGTGTGTGATGTCTCCATGGTTGTTTAATTTGTTTATGGATGGGGTTGTTAGGGAGGTGAATGCAAGAGTCTTGGAAAGAGGGGCAAGTATGAAGTCTGTTGGGGATGAGAGAGCTTGGGAAGTGAATCAGTTGTTGTTCGCTGATGATACAGTGCTGGTGGCTGATTCATGTGAGAAACTGCAGAAGCTGGTGACTGAGTTTGGTAAAGTGTGTAAAAGAAGAAAGTTAAGAGTAAATGTGAATAAGAGCAAGGTTATTAGGTACAGTAGGGTTGAGGGTCAAGTCAATTGGGAGGTAAGTTTGAATGGAGAAAAACTGGAGGAAGTAAAGTGTTTTAGATATCTGGGAGTGGATCTGGCAGCGGATGGAACCATGGAAGCGGAAGTGGATCATAGGGTGGGGGAGGGGGCGAAAATCCTGGGAGCCTTGAAGAATGTGTGGAAGTCGAGAACATTATCTCGGAAAGCAAAAATGGGTATGTTTGAAGGAACAGTGGTTCCAACAATGTTGTATGGTTGCGAGGCATGGGCTATGGATAGAGTTGTGCGCAGGAGGATGGATGTGCTAGAAATGAGATGTTTGAGGACAATGTGTGGTGTGAGGTGGTTTGATCGAGTAAGTAACGTAAGGGTAAGAGAGATGTGTGGAAATAAAAAGAGCGTGGTTGAGAGAGCAGAAGAGGGTGTTTTGAAATGGTTTGGGCACATGGAGAGAATGAGTGAGGAAAGATTGACCAAGAGGATATATGTGTCGGAGGTGGAGGGAACGAGGAGAAGTGGGAGACCAAATTGGAGGTGGAAAGATGGAGTGAAAAAGATTTTGTGTGATCGGGGCCTGAACATGCAGGAGGGTGAAAGGAGGGCAAGGAATAGAGTGAATTGGATCGATGTGGTATACCAGGGTTGACGTGCTGTCAGTGGATTGAAACAGGGCATGTGAAGCGTCTGGGGTAAACCATGGAAAGCTGTGTAGGTATGTATATTTGCGTGTGTGGACGTATGTATATACATGTGTATGGGGGTGGGTTGGGCCATTTCTTTCGTCTGTTATATATATATATATATATATATATATATATATATATATATATATATAATTTTTTTCTCTCTTTTTCATACACATTTGCCATCTCCTGCTTCAGTGAAGTAGCATCAAGAACATAGAACCAAGCCTTTGAGGGAAGATCCTCACTAAGCCCTCTTCTCTGTTCCTTCTTTTGCAAGAGTAAAAACTGGAGGAGAGGATTTCCAGCCCCCTGCTCCCTCCCTTTTAGATGCCTTCTATGACACACAGGGAATACGCAGTAAGTATTCTTTCTCTTCCTCACTGAAGCAGAAGGTAGCAATGCTGTTTTCCTGTGGGGCAGGGTAGCGACAGAAATGGATGAATGCAAGCAAGTATGAATATGTATGTGTGTATGTATGTAATGTCTGTATATGTGTATGTATATGTATGCATATGTGGGCATTTATCTATATATATGTGTATGTGAGTGGATGGGCCATTCTTCGTCTGTTTCCTGGTGCTACCTCACTGACACAGGAAGTGGCGATTATGTATTATAATAATAATAATAATAATAATAATAATAATAATAATAATAATAATAATAATCATAATAATAATAATAATAATAATAATAATAATATACATTTTCTTTTATCATACCTCAACACTGTCTCCCGCGTTAGCTAGGTAGCACAAGGAAACAGACGAAAGAATGGCTCAACCTACCCACACACGCATGTATATACATAAACGCCCACACATGCACATATACATACCTATACATTTCAATGTATACATACCTATACATACACAGACATATACATATATACACATGTACATATTCATCCATTCCCGGCACCACCACGCCACACATGAAATGACACCCCTTCCCCCCGCACCGTGCAAGATAGCGTTAGGAAAGGACAACAAAGGCCTCATTCATTCACGCTCAGTCTCTAGCTGTCATGTGTAACGCACCAAAATCACAGCTCCCTTTCCACATCTAGTCCCAACAAAACTTTCCATGGTTTACCCCAGATGCTTCACATGCCCTGGTTCAATCCATTGACAGCATGTCTACCCCGGTATACCACATCGTTCCAATTCAATCTATTCCTTGCATGCCTTTTTTATGCCTTTTATGTCTTTTCCAGATCCATAAATGCCATATACAAATCCATCTGCTTTTCTAAGTATTTCTCACACATATTTTTCAAAGCAAACACCTGATCCACACATCCTCCTCCCCAAACTGATGACTTCACCCTCCTAATCAATAACCTCCCATACAATTTTCCAGGGATACTCAACAAACTTATGCCTCTGGAGTTTGAACACTCACCTTTAACCCCTTTGCTTTTGTCCAATGGTACTATACATGCATTCTGCCAATTCTCAGGCACTTCACCATGATCCATACATACAAAGAACATCCTTACCAACCAATCAACAACACAGTCCCCCCCCCCTTTCTTAATAAACTCAAGTGCAATACCATCCAAACCAACTGCCTTGCCAGATTTCATCTTCTCCAAGGCTTTCACCACCTCTTTCTTATCCAAGCCATTCTCCCTGACTGTCTCACTTCGCACACCACCCCGACCAAAACATCCTACATCTGCTACTCTATCATCAAACACATTCAACAAATCTTCAAACCTTCTCTTATCTTATGAGTATATGGAATGGGAGGTTAGCTGTCAGAAGCAGTGAAAAATTTTTACCAAGGATGTAAGGCATGTGTACGAATAGGAAGAGAGGAGACTGACTGGTTCCAAGTGAAGGTTGGTCTGTGGCAGGGGTGTGTGATGTCTCCATGGTTATTCAATTTATTTATGGATGGGGTGGTTAGAAAGGTAAATGCAAGAGTTTTGGAGAAAGGGGCGAGTGTGCAGTCTGCTGGGGATGAGAGGGCCTGGGAAGTGAATCAGTTGCTGTTTGCTGATGATACAGCAGTGGTGGCTGATTCAAAAGAGAAACTGCAGAAGTTGGTGACTGAGCTTGAAAAAGTATGTGAAAGGAGAAAGTTGAGAGTAAATGTAACTAAGAGCAAGGTTATCAGGTTTAGCAGGGTTGAAGGACACATGAATTGGGATGTAAGTTTGAATGGAGAAAGGTGGGAAGAAGTGAAGTGTTTTAGATATCTGGGAGTGGACTTTGCAGTGAATGGAACGATGGAAGCGAAGGTTCTGGGAGTGATAAAGAATGTGTGGAAGGAGAGAATGTTATCTTAAGAGAGCAATAATGGGTATGTTCCAACAATATTATATGGCAGTGAGGCATGGGCTATAGATAGGGTTGTATGGAGGAGGGTGGATATGTTTGAAATGAAACGTTTGTTTAAGGACAATGTACGGTGTGAGGTGGTTTGATCGAGTAAGTAATGAAAGGGTAAGAGAGATGTGTGGTAATAAAAAAAAGTGTGGTTGAGAAAGTATAAGAGGGCATGTTGGAATGGCCTGGACATATGGAGAGAATGAGTGAGGAAAGGTTGATAAAGAGGATATATGTATCAGAGGTGGAGGGCAAGAAGTGGGAGACCAAACTGGAGGTGGATGACTGGAGTGAAAAGATTTTGAGTGATCGAGGACTGAGTATGCAGGAGGGTGAGGGGCATGCGAGGAACACAGTGAATTGGAGCGATGTGGTACTCCAGGGTCGACATGCTGTCAATGGACTGAACCAGGGCATGTGAAACGTCTGGGGTAAACCATGGAAAGGTCTGTCGGGCCTGGATGTGGATAGGGAGTTGTGGTTTCAGTGCAATACACATGACAGCTAGAGACTGAGTGTTAATGAATGTGGCTTTTTTGGTCTGTTTTACTGGCACTACCTCGCTGATGCAGGGAGTGTGATGCTGTTTCCTGTGGGGCGAGATGGTGCTAGGAATGGATGTGGCCAAACGAGCATGAATATGTACATGTGTATACATGTATATGGCTGTGTATGCATATGTATATATATGTATGTGAATATGCTTGTATGTATATATGTGTGAATATGAGTGGATGAGTCTTTCTTGTTCTGTTTCCTGGTGCTATCTCAATGATGTGAGAAATGGCGATCAAGTATAATAATAATAATAATAATAATAATAAAAATAATAATAATAATATAATACCTTAGCCCAAGCCAGGTACCTATTTTAACAACCAGCCCCTACAGGAGGATGAAGAGATGGGTTAACTGTGGACTGGCTGCTGCAACCAGGATTCAAACCTATGACGACTTGACCCCAAGCAGCCCATAAATGCATTAAGGTTAGCAATGCTAACCAGTACATCCGGAAGTCCATGAATATAACAAAATATATATATATATATATATATATATATATATATATATATATATATATATATATATATATATATATATATATATATATATATATATATATATATATAAAACAATGAATATGTATGATTATACATACATATATATATATATATATATATATATATATATATATATATATATATATATATAAAGCTACAAGCATAAGATAAAGTACACACATTATAACTATAAGTACACAAACAAAAAAGCAATGAGCATAAGAACATTTGTTAACCACAAGCTTAATTTGTGGAGCAAACACACATACAGATGTATATGCTTAGCACAAGTACAAGTCACAACTAGTGGGGGCTGGAAAGTCATGTGATGGGTGAACAGATGTTAAGGTGACAGGTGAGGACACAGGCACATATCTATGCTACAATCCTGAGGTAACTGTTGAGGTGTAGATGCAACTGGTGTAAAGACATGCAGATATGCTGTGACTTAAGGAAGCTGTTTTGGAAACATGCAGGTATATATGCCAGCAGGTGTGGGGACATGCAGGCAAGCCAGCACATGCTGAGGTAGCAAATGTGGAAAGATGCAGGTATACTGGCAGGTGGTGAGGTACCTGATGATACACAGGAAGGCATGTCAGCAGGTGCTGAGGACACATGCAGGTATGTATGCCAACAGGTGTTGAGGCAAGTGATGAGATCACATGCAGGTATGTATGACAACAGGTGTTGAGGCAGCTGGTGAAGACACAGGCATCATGTATGCCAGCAAGTGTTGAGGACTATAGCTGGTAAGTATGCTAGCAGGCACTGAGGCAGCTGAGCAGACTTGAGTAGGTATGTATGCCAGCAGGTGTTGAGGTAGCTGGTAAGGACACAACCAGGTATGTATGCCAGCAAGTGTTCAAGTAGCTGGCAAGAACACAACCATGTATGTATACCAGCAGGTACTGAGGTAGCTAGTTAGAACACAACCAGGTATGTATGCCAGCAAGTTGAGGAGTTGGAAAGAACACAACCAGGTACGTATGCCAAAAAGTATTGAGGAAGCTGGTAAGGACACAACAGGTATGTATGGCAGCTGCTTTTTAGGCAGTTAGTAAAGATATGAACAGCGGACAACAGTTAAATCATGGCAAAATAAGATGAGGCACCAACAGGTGGCATCACTTGCTGATAAGGAAAAAGGCAAGTAAATAAAGAGAAAGAAAAAATCATGCAGTTAAGTATACAAACTTGTGACAACAAAGGTATGTAATAACACACAGGAGAGAATAATGGCAAGTATAAACGCTAGCTGGTAGGAAGAGAGGCTGTCAGACAATACTGGTTGGTGAAAATAGAAGGAGTTAAGACAAGTAACCATGGAAACATGTTGATGTGGACAAAATGGGGAACACTAAGACAAATGAAGAAATATGCAACTGAAAGCACAGGCTGGTGAGTAAACACATATGTAAGGACACAGGGTGGTAAAGACAGAGGTAGGCGAGGACACAGGATGGTAAAGAGACACTGGTGAGGATACAGGGTGATGAGGGCAAAAGATGGCAAAGACAAAGACTGGTGATGATACATGCAGGTGGGGACAGATTGGTAAAGACACTGGTGAGGATACAGGGAGATGAGGGCAAAGGAGGGCAAAGACAAAGACTGGTGATGATACAGGCAGGTGGGGACACAGGATGGTAAGACAAAGAATGGTGAGGGTAAGAGAAGGTGAGAGCACAGGATGATGAAAACAGACAGGTGAGGCACAGGATGGCAAAGAAAGTGACTAGTGGGATACAAGCAGGTGAGGACAAAGGATGGTGAAGTAAAAGACTGATGAGGACGCAGGACAGAGAGGAGTGAGACCGGTGAGGATAAAGGCAAGTAAGGACACAGGATGAAGAGTAAGACTAGTGATGATACAAGGAGATAAGGACACAGGATGGAAGAGAGAGATTGGTGACAATACAGAATGATGAAGAAGAAAACTGGTGATGATACAGGAATGTAAAGACAAAGGATGGTGAGGACAGACAGGGGAAGATACCGGCAGGTGAGGACACAGGGTGAAGAGACTAGAAGACACAAGCAGGTGAGGGCACATGATGCTGAGGACAATGGAAAGTGAGGATACTGGCAGCTAAGGACACTGGTGAAGAGACTGGTGAGGATATGGGCATGTGAGGCCAAAGGATAGTGAAGAGTGAGATTGGTGAGGATAAAAACAGGTGAGGACATAGGATGGTAAACACAATGAATGGTGACGATACAGGCAGGTGAGGACACAGGATGGTGAAGAGTGAGATTGGTGAGGATACAAGCAGGTGAGGACATAGAATGGTACACACAATGACTGGTGATAATACAGGCAGGTGAGGACATGGGATGGTAAAGAGTGAGACTGGTGAGGATACAAACAGATGAGAACAAAGGATGAAGGTCAGAAACTGGTGAGGATACATACACAAGAGGACACAGGATTGTGAAGAACAAATAAGTAGGGGATACAGGTAGGTGAAGACAAAGGATGGCGAAGAAAGGGACTTGTGAGGATACAGGATGGTGAAGGAAGATACAAGTGAGGATACCAGCAGGTGAGAACCCAAGATGGAGAAGTAAGAGACCGGTGAGGATCCAGATAAAGAAGAGAGAGCAAGCAAGTGGTGTCAGAGAAGTTGAGCTGGGGGATTATATGACAATGAAACAGGAAGATGGGATATCAAGAAAAATCAAAGCAAAAGGAAACAAGTAAATGAAAGACAGAAGAGTTAATGAAAATGCAAAGGGGCAGGTAAGTGGTACAAGGGTGAAAGGCTGAAACAGGCAAAAAGGGACAGGATGTGGTATATAGGTGAAAGGCTGATGAAACAAGTATAAATGAGTTCAAACAGCAATAGACTAACTAGTCTTAACAAGGCTGTTTGTAATGTCAGAAGGGATGAGAAACTCATGAATTTGTGTAGTAAGAGCAACAAGACAAAGAAGAGTTACATATGAGAGTGGATGGGCATAAAAAGAGCTACATAGTTGATGAAAGAAGCTGAGTTTAGGGAGGAAAGGACTTGGGCATGGGTTAGTATGCAAACAAAAGAGGGTGAATGGACAGTAAAGATGTGCAGACTTACTGAAGGTGAGATTACAAAAAAAAAAAAGCTGTGCAAATGCAGGGACAGGGTAGGATCTAAGCACAGGCTGGCACCCTAGTTGTGTCTTGTTCTAAGAAATGAAAGAAGGAAATAATTAATAATTTAATTGTAAACCAAGTGCATGTTAACAACAAACCAAATAGACTGCCAGTTAAAATTATCCATGGGCTAGATGTTTATCAATGCTACCCATTTTTTACTCGGATGTTCGGGTCAAAATGATGCAGTGACATCTGTCAACAATTCGGTTTCCGCACATCTGTATGGAATCAACCAAACTCTCAACTCTCTCACTAAGATAATTTTTCTGCATTTCCATCTAACCTTGGATAGCCACCTGTGCCTTCCTCCACTCACCTCAATATAATAGTATAATGACGTTGTCAATCTCTCAACGGGAACTTCACCCTGTAAAAGGAGAAACATGCCAAAGAACCTAAATGCACACTTCAGACACACTACTGGGTCATGGCATGGATGGAGCCCAACCCTGCGGCCTGTGTCTGGGATTCACGGCCAAAACAACGCAAGCAAATCTGAGGAATCAGTGAATGGTTCAGTGTAAGAGATGGGTTGAGGGAAGGATGTGTTCTTTCAAAGTGGGTCTTCAAAGATTACAAAGAAGGTGCAGTGAAGAAAGCAAATGCCATACAATACAAATGTGGAAGGAAAAATTAACTCTAATATGTAGAAGTGTTGAAGCTGACAGTGTTGCTGACCTGAGATGATAATGCTGCTTGGCAAATCAGCACTAGAGATGCAAAGAATGGGAGTAGTTTTACGAGAAGGAGAATAAATACAAGTATGGATGAAAGTCTTGAAATACATTCAAGTTTTTGATGAACATGAATGAAACAACACAGAATGTGCAACTAATGGAAGTGGATGGCTGCTACATATACTTAGTACACTAACTTACTTTCTAGACCACTTCCTGCCTTACACAGGGTGGCCCATGCAAAATCTCCAAATACCTGGTCTTAAGAGTGTTTTCCATACACTCTCCCAGACGGGTGCCACTCTCTTTTAGTCCCAATTTCTTTAATATCTTCAAGCTTCATATATGATTTATCAATACCTGTCACTTCCTCTCATACCTATTCCACAGAATTTCATGATTTCTTTATCTTTTGCCCAGGCCAATTCATCTCTATAATTATCCCCTTGACTGTTCTATGCTTCTGTATTACCATCTCTGACAACGTTTCAGCATCTATAACACTTTTCATATGTTCTTTATAGTTACAAAAAAGACAAGTATCAATAAAATGATCTTCAAAATGTGACACAGTCTTTATGATAGTTAAAGACATGCACAATATATATATATATATATATATATATATATATATATATATATATATATATATATATATATATATATATATACTGTGCATTATTTAATTTCCCTCTCTGGTACATGTCTAACCTTCAATTCCATTCTTTAATATAATTCAGACTTTGAATACATGTACAGCAATTTTAGTCATGACAAAAGCACATGTGGTGGGTAAAATGATAATGGGAAAAATACTGGATGAAATCCATAGAATATGTTGCAAGAGATGAGTGAATACAATATTGGTAAAATAATAATAGGTTAACAATCACCAGGTGAGTACATAACTACAAGAGAAATACTTGAAATTGAGGTTAACAATCAAAAGAATAATGTGACTAGAATGCAGAGGGATAAACATGCAAAGACAATTCAACAATGTAATTCAAGAAACATCTGTGATATAAGTATCCAACAAAAAGTGATGAAGGAAAGACTTGCTAAAATTCTCTGTCTCATTACTCTCAGGTCAAGAATGAAATATGTAAACATGTCATTAAAACAAGCATTCAAACATAAGAGTATTTGGAGAAATGTAGAAACTTACATATCAAATACCAAACAATACGTGGAAATTAATGAAAACATATAAGGCAAGAAAAAATAATGTGGAAGTAGTTCTGAGAAAAATATATATCAGGGTGAATAGGATCAAGCTGGATGAAAAAACTGAATTAATACTTGGGCTTCTACAAATTGAGGGATGAGAAAGTCATGATAAACAGAAATAGTATGGAAATATTTTAGGGTAAGCTGATGTATTTCTGACAGGTAGCAACCATAATCACTTCATTGCAGTAGTACTAATCTCTAAAATAAATTTCAAGTGTGGGAGATTCTCATGTACTCTAAAAGAAAAAAAAAATGTTAGTATGATAAATGAAAACTGAAAATATCATTTTCTTAATAAAATGACATAAAACTCAACATGGTGAAAAATTGCTTCAGTTTGCCATTGTGCTTCTTTGTGTGTTTCCCAATGGCCTGGGCAAGTGGAAAAAATGCAAGATAGGGAGTTTATAAGGAAAGTGTATAAAAGTACTATCAAAGAGGTTGGAGAGAGAGAAAGACTTCCTGTGTCATGGGGAAATAGAGTAGAAGAGTACTGTAGAGAGAGAAAAAAAAAAAAAACTGTGGAGGAATACATGGCATGGTGTATGTGAGGGAGGCATGTAATAACAGGGATAAGTGGAGGCTTTTGCCGTGGCCACCTCTTGAAGGGAGTTTCCAGAAGGAATAAAAATCAGAGAAATAGAGATAGTGTGCTACGCACCCTTTACATTATGCAACTCTGCTGCAAGGGGTATAAGGCATATCAAAACAAATATAAGGCATATGTGGTGAGATGTGTGGTATTTCCAAAAGCATTTTTGTCATTAAGAAGTATGACTATGAAGGGTTTCTATTACAAATATAATCTTTGGGATCCAGAGCTTCACAAATTACTATATGACAAGAGGACACAAAACTATTAGAAGCCTTCTTGACATTTTCACATATACTGGCCAGTGTATGGTAAAAATTTAGGCAGAATCCAACACAAAAACAAACTGTGGTTTACCAACACCAGCATTAATAGCTGTATAACTTGCCTCAAGGCAGAGGTGGGTGATTCAAGAGTTTTGTTTTTCATACAAACCAGTTGCAGTGAACAAAAAACAAAATACCATGACATATCCATAGCAACCACAGTAAATGGGTGTAGATGTAAGCACCTAATCTTACATATATAAAAACCACAAATGCACTCTTTTCAACTAAAAAATCACAAACTGAAGAAACCAAAACTGTAAGTTAGTCAGTTCTCATTTACAGACTTGTATTTCAACTTCTTTTTTATGGAAATCCATTCAAATACTAAGTTATTTCTTAACATTTTAGCATTACATACTTCCACATTCCCAAAATAAAGTATAAATCTCTTTGTTTAAGGTGGACCTCCACTGCAAACATCCAGACAGAAACAACCAAAATTAAAATAACCAAAAACTAAGGATTTCCCACTAAACTGATGCATTAGTTTTAAAGGTCAACATTCTCTTTTCCAAGCACTGCTTTGCTTATACCACTGTTTTGTCACTGTTCTTTTAGTAAGAATATGAGACAAAAGTCCTCCACGCTCTAGCAAATTAAGCCACAGTTTTATGTGTGTGTGTGCATAAATCTCATAAATCTTGAATACCACAATAAGAATGATGAATTTGTCCACAAAAGTGCTAACATGAACCACAAAATGCAAAAGTTTAACGTTCTCACAAACAAAAAGTTTATGTTAATGGAAAAGAACTGAAAAGGGTGTGCTGAAATGGTCTGAACATATGGAGAAGAGACATGAAGAGAGGCTGAGCAGTTTGGTATACATTCTGAAAGTGGAGGAAACATGAAGGGGGAATTCAAGAAGGCAGAATGGTGGATGACTGATGCTTTGGGTGCTTGAGACCAGAACATAAAGGAAGGTGTGGCGTACATGGGACAGAGCAAATTGGAGTGATGTGATAAATGATGGGTATTGTGCAGTCAGTGAGCTAAACCAGGGAATATGATGCAATCAGTGAATGCCACAGAAAGATCTGTAAAGCTTGCTGTGGTTAGGGGTCCCTGGTCTTGTGCATTATACATGACAAATAAAGAGGGAATGTTAGCACTACCTCTGCATGCAGGAAATGGCGAACAAGTATAAAAGAAAAACTTTATGCTTTAAAGATAAAGCTACAAACTATACATTACTTTATCATACTTCTGAAATGGTAACCAACATTGTAGTGATGTCAAGCATCGCAAGAGCAAACTCTCCACGAAATCATCAGCATAAATCTAAGTAAGATTTATATTTTTTCATACCTGTCCACTATTTCCCAAATAAGTAAGGTATTGCCAGGAACATACAAAGATAGGCCAAACTTGTTCACATCCATTCTTTATCTGTCTTGTGCAATGCACCAAAACCACAGATCCCAATCCACATCCAGGACCCACAGGCCTCTCGATGGTTCCCCAGGCCACTTTGCAAACCCTGGTTTAGTCCACTGATAACATGTCATCCCATGTCTACCACATCGTTTCAATGCACTCTCATGCATGTATGCCTTTCCACCTCCTGCATGTTCAGACCCCAAACACTCCAAATATTTTCCCCTTCATCCTTATCTCTAACTTGGTCTCCCTTTTCTGGTCCCTTTCACTTCTGGCTTATACATTATCTTCATCAACCTCTCCTCACTCATTCTCACCATTCATCCAAACCATTTAAGCACAGCCTCTTCAGCTCTCTTGTCCACACTATTCTTATTATCATAGCTCTCTATTACCCTTTTATTAATTACTCAATCAAACCACCTCACACCAGATTGTCCCTAAACATTTCATTTCCAACACATCTAACCTCCTCTAAATATCCACATCTATAGCCCATGCAATGCATTCATACATCACTGGGACTACTATACCTTCAAACATACTCATTTTTGCCTTCCCAGATAAGGACCTCTCTTTACACATTTTTCAGTGCTCCCACAACCTTTGCCCTCTCACCCACCCTATGATTTACTTCCATTTTGATGGTATCATTTGCTGCCAAGTCCACTCCCAGGTATCTAGAATACTTCACTTATTCCTCATTTTTGCCATTAAAACTCACACCCCCAACTAATCTGCCCCACTGTCTATCAATCTATCTATATTTCCAATGTCCATTCCCTCCAGCAATTCCCAGTAAGGGAAAAAGTTTCTACTTATCCCTGTCCTTACATGCCTCTCTTGCATACACAATTCCACACAATCTTCCCCTATTTCTCTCCCTTCAGTACTCTTTCACACTATTTCCCAATGTCACAGCTGGTCACACTGTCCTGCTAAGCCTCATAACCTTGCTCTTATTCAAATTTACTCTAAACTTCCTCCTTTTACACACTGTTCCAAGCTTACTCACCAACTTCTGCAGCTTCTCACTTAAATATGCTACCAGTGATGAGTCATCAGTATACAACTGTCTCTTTCCAGTCACCCTACCTCCTACAAGACTGCACATTCACTCCTCTCTCTAAGACCCTTGCATCTACCTCCCTCAACACCCTGTCCATAAATAAATCAAACAGCCATGTTGACATCACAGACCCATGCCAAAAATCAACCTATACCTGGAGCCACCCACTTTATTCTCTTCCTACTAGTGCACACTCCTTATATCCTTGATAAAAACTTCTTGCTGCTCCTAGCAGCTTTCCTTCCAAACCATATATTCATAAGACCTTCCACAAGGTATCTATATCAACCCTTGCATGTACTTTCTCCAGATCCATAAATGCCATATACAAATCCTTCTGTTTCTCTAAGTATTTCTCACACACAATTCTTCATCTAGGTATTTCTCACACAAATTCTTCAAAGGAAACACTTGATCCACACATATCTACCACTCCTGAAAGCACATTATTCCTCCCAAGTCTGATGCTCTGTACATGCCATTACCCTCTCAATGACCACTTTCCCATCCAACTTACCAGGTTCACTCAAAAAAGTTACACTTCTGTTTGAACATTCAACTTTGTCCCTCTTGCCTCTATACAATGGCACTCTCTATGCATTCTGCCAATCTACATAAAATGATAAAATCTTCCAAAGAAGTGTTAAAGTAAAGAAATACAAAAAAAATAAATACATCATGAATATAATGTTACATTATAAAGAGAAATTGCGAACTATATATTTCTAATTCTACTTCTAAAACAGAGACCAGAGCTGTGGTGTGATCAGAATTGACAATGTAAACTCACCTTCAAATGATTAGCAAAAAGTTGAGTATGATCTTCATAATCATAAAGATGAAATCTCTCAAATATATAATAAAGTGAACCAGGATATTCAATAAATTAATGCTATCACAATTAAGTTAATTTTTTCTTTTTTACGTCTGGATGCCTTTATCCCCTTAGCAAGACAGCATCAGGCACAAATAAACTACAGCCTCACTTGCACAAGTCCAATCTCTATCTTTTACTTGTAATCAACAAAAACCAGTGACCACCATCCACATCCAAACCCTATACTGAGAATCCCTATACTTACAAACATGTTCCCATCCCTACCATGTTCATAAATTAAATTGTTCATCAGTTGGAAAATATAAAGAAATACTGAAATGAAAATTTAGCAGGACATCAAGTATATTCCTATACCTGCCTGTAATAAGTGAACTTATCATGATCATTAGCACTGTCATCAAAGCCTTCAAGTCTCCTGAAAGATCACACTGCTAACAGGGATATAATGCTGCTACTGGTCCTTAAGCCATACAGTTACAGTTTCTCTAACCCTTTTTTAGTAATTATGGTGGCTTGCACAAGTGTAGATCCTCTTACATACTCAAGAAGTTGTACCATACTCTTGAAGATCATCCCGATCATTAAACAGTCAAGACCTAATGAATGCCATACCTGCGATGGAGTTTCTCCCTTCTCAGACTGTTTTATTATGCCTTTCTTCACCTCCAAGGTTAGGCTTTGATGCATCCTATGTTTCCTATCATCAGTTACATCCCTCTTGCACTTCTTGGACATAATGAGGGTTACTAAAGGCAGCAAAATTAAGAAGAAAAGCAGTCAGCAAAGGGAAACAATAAGCCCATAGCCAAGATGGAAGCAGTGTTCCTTTGGGGAAAGATGTTTGTCAGGGGAAGCAGTGTTCCTTGGTGGGAACTGAAGGTGGCACACACCACTATGCAGACAGCAAGTGTATGATAACTGATGCATGAGTTAACATGTACCATAATGCATGAGTACAGTGGTGAGTGAAGTGGTTACAATATTGTTAGCAAAACACAGCCTATGTTTATCATTGAAAACTTACCATTACTTTTACTGGAATGTTATCAAAACACTGCTTATTTGATTTATCAATAGAGAGCTGTACTTCCGGAAAACAAAAGGTCAGTAGCTCGAAAGGAAGCACTGTTCCA
Organism: Panulirus ornatus; assembly: GCF_036320965.1. Lineage (NCBI taxonomy): Eukaryota > Metazoa > Arthropoda > Malacostraca > Decapoda > Palinuridae > Panulirus > Panulirus ornatus. The sequence continues at coordinate 12,843,147 of NC_092281.1, forward strand.
TGTGGCAAGCAGTGTTCCTTGAAAAGCAGTGAAGGTGGTGTACAACACTTCACAGACAGTATGTTCAACCAAAGTGCAACCGTATTTTAGTTTCTGTACAATATCTGTATTATCTTTTTGTTCTCATAGAAGTCATAATATGATGAAACTGGCATACGAAAAGTGTCTTCAATAATAATTCTAAAGTTTTGGATGATGACCTGGAACCAGTGGGAACACCAGCAGACAATGTAATATTTTCTTTACCAACCAAGCTTACCCATTTAGCTGAGGATATTGTTATATTTTCACCATAATACAGGTAAGACATGGGGACTTTCATTTGTTATGGTAATACAGATGTGTATTTCGTCTGTAACTGCATTAGGTAGTGAGTTCTCCTGAATGACACTTGACATCCCATTATAAATCCTGGCTATGGGCCCATACCATACAGCATAAAAACAGTTCAACAGATATTATTTGTTTACAACCATAAATAGCTTATCCTGCTGTGTCTCAGTTTTATTGTTTGCATAGTAAGCATCTGTCTCAGTCATTACATGGTTGCTGGGCCTCTGAAAAACTGAGGCTGACTGATATGTAAGATGTATAATGCATGAAGGATATTTTGGCCAAAAGCCTTTGTTGACAGTTACTTGAGATAGTCAATTACTTGAGTATATGCAAAAAAAAACAAGTGATTGTAAGCACAAGTGATCATACAAGTGTCTCTTGTACTTTTTAAATTAAAAAGAAGACTTTAAAGAAGACTTAAATCTCTGTAAGCTGTTGGCACGCACCACCTTACTTAGACCATTCTAACCATCCACTACTTACAGCAAACCAGCATTTCCCTACATCACTCTTGAACAAGCTTCTTCTCATCTGATCATGGCCTCTTATAAGCCTGGCACTGTACCACAAGATGTTTACTGTTAATGTCATCCTAATGATTTATGAACTTAAAGGCTATTATCAAATCACCCCTCACTCTTCTTTCCTCCGAAGTACACAGCTGCATAGCCATCAACCTTTCACCGTAGCTCAGCTGTCTTAATTCAGTTGCCATCTTGGCTGCTCTTCTCAAGACCCCTATCAATCATAACCTTGAGATTCTTTTCCTTGTCTATGTACTTTATCCAATTCTAATATTTGCCATAGACAATTTACTTCTTTCACAATTCTTCTGACTGTAGTTCTGGTGATAGGTTATGTACAATATCCACTCAGAGATCACTTCTGCGTGTTGACTCCTGAAGCTCATTTCCTGCTAAAGAATATCCACTTTGGAGACTTCTTTTGCTGGGTCCCATCCTTACTACTTAGCTCTTATTTGGAGTGAATGTCATTAACTATTTATCAAATCAACTTTGGAGTTTGTCTAGTTCCCCTTGTCAGCAGATAAAGTTGTTTTCATTTTTCATTTCTCTCAAAACCTTGGTATCATCCACTGAGAGGTTTTGGTAAAAATCTAGTCTTTCAGGCAAGTCACTCAAACACCAAGAATATTATAGGGACCAAGACTGATCCTGTGGCTCTCCACTTATAACCCCATTTTGAGAATGTGCCTCTTCCCTGCAAACTCTGTTCTCTTCACTTAAGTAATTCTCCATCTAGCAAATGAGTGCCCCTTATTCCTGTCTTTAGCTCTAGCTTCTTAATCAGCCTCAAATGAGGTATGGTGTCACAGGCTTTCTGGCCGTCTAATTATCCATCCCCTTGGTTTAAGACTAAGCTCTTCCTGTCAAACAAGTTTATAAGATTTGTGACAAACTCATTTCTCTGAAACCAAATGTCAGAGGACAAAATGTGGTGTGAGGTAGTGTGATGGACTAAGTGATAAATACGTGAGAGGTAAGGTAATCAGAAGTGTGGTTGAGATAGCTAAGGAGGGTATGCTGAAAAAGTTTGGACATGTGAAGAATGATTGAAAAGCTCATAAAAGATATATATACAAAGGAAATCAAAGAGCAACACATCACTGGGTCCTTTCAAGGTTATCTATGATAGTGGAAGATATCAGAAATTAACAGATTAGTGTGGTAAAAGTTAGAAAGTAAACAGATAATTCACAGATAATTATCTGCATATTGTTAACATGATTTAAGAAGGTGCAAATATTGTGAGTCATGAACTTGAAACTGATATATTTATCAAGTCTATTTCTAAACATTCTTATAGTTATGCTTTCAACCACTCTAATTGGTAAATCGTTCTGCATGTTAACAATCATTTTGAAGAAAAAAGTACCTGGCCTCATCTGAGGTAAAAGGATTGCCCCAAGAGTTTGTATCCATTACTAAGAGTTAAATCTGAAGAATCAAATCTTAAGTAATGTGACATATCAAGATTATCAGAATCTTTGATAATTTTGAACACATGTATTAGATCACCTCTTAGCCTAATTCTGAATACATGTATTCGATAAGGCTTGCTGGATAATGGCAGAAAGTTAGATGCAAGCCTTGCTAGGCCATGGTAGACCGTAGGAGACAAATCTTGCAAGATCACAGCAGACAGTAGGAATGAAGCCTTACTAGACCATGGCAGGTAATTAGATCATCTCTTAGCCTTCTCTTCTTTAAGCTAAATAGATTCAAGTTGTTTAATATGTTCTCATAAGATTTGCTTCTCAGCCAGAGAATCATATTCTCAGTTTGACAATGTACTCTCTCTCCATTCTATCTATATTTTTTTTTAGGTAGGTAAACCACCAATGAACACAATATTAAAGATGGGGACAAATCAATAAATTATGAAGTAAGGATGATTTCCTTGGACTGAAGATTGAAGGCCCTACCTATGAATACAAAAATTATGTTAGCTCTTTTCACTGCTTCTGTACAGTGCATATTTGGTTTAGGTTACTAAAGATTCTCATGGCCAAGTCTCTTTCCTCAATTACCCTTTGCAGTTCAACAAAATTCACTCTGAAACTTGCCATTTCCATATTTCTATCAATATGTTCAACTTTACACTTATCAATATCAAAATTCATCAGCCATCTATAAGCCCAGTCCATCAGTTTGTCTGTGTCAATCTGAAGCTTCAGACATTTAAGTTCTTATGTCGACTGAGTTCCCTATTATCAATATCATTAATATATATGAGAAAGAGAACTGGTCCCAAGACTGATCCTTGTAGCACTCCACTTGTTATGTCTAAACATTCTGAGTCCTGACTACTAATCATAACTCTTTGTTTACAGGCAGTCAACCAATTTCCCATCCACCAAAGTAATACCCTATCAATACCCCTTTTGCTAGTAACCTTTGATGCGGAACCTTATCAAATGCTTTTTTTACAACCAGGATTGATGTCATCAACTGCTTCAATCTCATCATACATATTTATTACATCATAAAAGGGATCAAGCAAATTTGTGAGAAATGAGTGATTTGTTGTAAACCATGTTGAGAATTGTTTGTTACGTATAGGTACTCTAAATGGCTTGCAATTCTATCTCAAATGATAGTTTCCCTGTTTTCCAACTATAAACATTAAGATAACTGGATAAAAATTTCCAGGCAGTAATATATTACCTTTTCTGAATATCAGTGTTACACTGGCTAACTTTCCTTCATCTGGAACTTTTCCTGAAGCAATAGACTTACTGAAAAGGGCAATCAAGGGCTAAACTATCTCATTTTTCATCCTTTTCAGTGTCAGATAAAATTAATCAGGGCATGCTATGCCATCAATTTTCATTCTATTTATTGATGATAATGTCATCAGCTTTAATATCAATTTGTTGAAGGATGTTCTTCTCTCTTATCACTGAAACTGGATTCAGGACATGGGTTGTGTCTTCAGTCATAAATACTGATGGGAAAACTACTTAAGAATCTTGCCATAGCTTTGCTGTCTTGAACCATGCCACCATTTTCTGTAATCAATGGACCTACAGACTGGGTAATGACTATCTTGCTTCAAACATAACTATAAAACTCCTTAGGGTTTCTTTTGGTATTTTCAGCAATATATGCTTCATACTGATGTTGACTTTGTTGTATAACTCTTCCCCTTGGCAATTTTACATAACTTGCTGCATGAGTTTCTCATGAGCTATTTTCTAAAACAAGCTCTTTTTATCTCACAGTTTCAGCACCTCAGCTTCATTTTAAGAATAGATCCTGTCTTCTATGCACAGCAGGTACGTATGTTCCCTCTACTCCATTGATGTATGTGTCAGAAGTGGTGGGGACAAGAGAAGGTGGAATCCAAATTAGAAAAAAAAAAAAATGTCTGGGGTAAACCATGGAGAGGTCTGTGGGGCATGGATGTGGATAGGGAGTTGTGGTTTTGGTGCATTAAACATGACAGCTAGAGAATGAGTGTGAACGAATGTGGCCTTTTTTGTCTTTTCCTGGTGCTACCTCACTGAAGCAAGGAGTAGTGATGCTGTTCCCTGTGAAGCGGGGTAGCGACAGGAATGGATGAAGGCAAGCTATTATGTATGTTTGTGTCTATGTATGTGTATATGTTGATATGTATACATGTGTATGAGGGCATTTATGTATAAATATGTGTAAATATGTATACATAATGTTTGAGGACAATATGTGGTGTGAGGTGGTTTGATCAAGTAAGTAATGAAAGGGTAAGAGGGATGTGTGGTAATAAAAAGTGTGGTTCAGAGAGCAGGAGAGGGTGTGTTGAAATGGTTTGGACACATGGAGAAAATGAGATAAAAGATTGACAAAAAGGATATGTGAGTCAGAGGTGGTGGGAACAATGAGAAACAGGAGACCAAATTGGAGGTGGAAGGATGGAGTGAAAAAGATTTTGAGCGATTGGGGCCTGAACATACAGGAGGGTGAAAGGTGTGCAAGGAATAGAGTGAATTGGAACGATGTGGTATACCGAGGTCAACATGCTGTCAATGGATTGAACCAGGGCATATGAAGCATCTGGGGTAAACCATGGAAAGGTCTGTGGGGCCAGGATGTGGAAGGGGTGCTGTGGTTTTGGTGCATTACACATGACAGCTGGAGACTGAGTGTGAACGAATGTGGCCTTTTTTGTCTTTTCTTGGCTCTACCTCACTGGAGGGGTGTGAACGAATGTGGCCCTTTTTGTCTTTTCCTGGCTCTACTTCACTGGAGGTGTGTGTGTGTGTGTGTGTGTGTGTGTACTATTTCATGTGTGGTGGGGTGGCAACAGGAATGGATGAAGGCAGCACATATGAATATGTACATGTGTATATATGTATATGTCTATATATGTATAAGTATGTATACCTCGCAAATGCGGGAGACAGCGACAAACCAAAATAAATAAATAAATATATGTATACATTGAAATGTATATGTGTGTGTATGGGCATTTATGTATATACATGTGTATGTGGGTGGGTTGGGCCATTCCTCGTCTGTTTCCTTGTGATACCTCACTGACCCGGGAGACGGACATTAAGTATAAATAAAATATTATATATAAAACAGTAACAAAGCAATCAAACAAAAATATCCAGTATCAAGTGGACGTGTATATGTGATTGGGCGAAAAAGATGCATTAGAGCAAAAACATTTGGAAAAGATCCGGAATGGAATACCTTCATAAGACACAGGATGTCATGCAGTTAACTACTCATATAAAGCCTGTGATACAGAAAGATGAAAACAAATAAAGCATATTAAAGACACACATATATACATCCAACTGAAATACTTATGATGTACATAATCTAGAATAGTCATAATGTCTGACAGGACGAGACCAATATTCCTGAATACAAATGGGAAGCGGAGCTTCTTAGATGCTTTTCCCATCTGATGAATAAAGATTTTGTAAGAGAATGACCAAAGGAAGAATATGTCCAGGGAAGAAAATTTTTAAGATCAGTCTTTAGATGATCTACACAATGGAAGAATGTACTGGTGAAAGCAGGGTGAGTTTGAATGAATACAAATAATAATTGTGCAGAAACCGAAATGTTTTCAGGTTGCTTCTTTCTATTTTATCTTTTCTTTGCATGGGCTACCTTACATAAGGCAGGAGGATCAAATTAAGCTAAAATGATGAGCTTGCTTGATTACTTTATGACAAGTTACTACTTAATGACAGACCTATTAATGTTTTTACTTAAGAATCCTTCCTCAGCACTTACTGACATGTAACTTCTTGTGCCCACAAATGTATTAGCCATACTATCAATAAGCTGGCCAGACACTCCAAAATCACAGATCTTGATTTCTCCTCGAGAGTTGACCAGAATATTGGAGGGTTTTACATCTCGGTGAATAATTTGGTGCTTCTCACGGAGATATGCTAAACCTTTCAGTACCTGAAGTGATAATATTTTGCATCAATAACATTAGTCACTTTTTCTATATTTGGAGCTTTAATTTAGCAGTTTCTAATATTCACAGCACAGAAGCAAGTGAATATACTCCTATACATTCTATGGTTATGAAACACTTCACATTCCTCCATGCTTATTACCTTCCTGCATATGTAATCCACAATCTCCATTTTTCTACCCCATCCATATAAAAGCTCTACAAGTACTCCAAATATTTTCGCACAAATACTCAATTTTGGTCATCTTTCTTTTATCCATCCTTTCCATACTAATATCTAAAAATACACCATCCTCTTTTAATATATCATGCAATTTTGAACCTCTACCATTCCTCCCACAGTCCATTCTCCTTCTGTTTGATCTCCCTCAAAAAAAAGCTTTACTTAGAAGTGCAAGCTACAAACACCCTTTTCTTGCTGACCTGTCTTCCTATACTCGCTGAACATACATGAAAACAAAGACTCAACGAATAAAGTTAATACTCCACAATCTAATGACTGGCTTAACCCTGCTTCACACTCCTGCAAATATACTCAAAGATCCCCCTTATCTAATGAACACAACCTCCCCAGAAAATCATATACAAGCTATAAACCTTGACAAGCCCTAAACAAATGCCCTCCTAATCCAATACTAAACTCCACTCCACGAGAAATTAACCCATCTGAAGCTACACTTCCCAGGCACATACATTCTATGCTGTCTTGTCATCATCCATCTCTTTAACATTACAAACATTGATTCAACATATCACAAGACCCATAATGTCCAAAATGCAACGTTCATATCATTGCACTTTTTTTCCTGGTTCTGCTTAGTGTCTGTGGTAAGCTTTCTGAGCACTGTGGAAAGTGTATATATCCTACATCATTTTCTGAAAATCTCACATGATCAATAACAAACTTTTTCCCCAAAAGCCCAGGGTGTTGTAAAGGTGTCATAATCATGTTTTTCTCCAGCAAATGTTCATATCTACAGGGACCTTGTCTGCCCAAGCATGGTGTAGAGCTCACATACTTGAGGTACCTTTTCTTCCGCATTACTCTCAGCCAGAGTAAACTTAAAATCCTTTAAATGTGTTATCTCTCCTTCTATCTTGTTTCTTCAACTATCCACTTCTGACCACTGTAGTACTGTTGTGCTGTCGCTGCTCTAAAGACAACATTCTGGTGACTGCTCCCATACGCTTTCAGCATGTATCCCAGCCAGTAAAGTCTGGACTCATGGCATGCAATTGGCTGCTGCCTTCCACAGTTCCCTTCTTGGCAGTTCTCTTCTTGCAATGAACAGCAAAGTTTCCTACTTTTATTGTTCCCTTTCCTATGACTTCCCACTCTTAAGAATCAAGTCTACAAACACAAGAGGGCTCATTCTAATTTCTTCTACACACCTTTGCTCTCACTCCTCATTTTCCTTTCATCTAAGAAGGCCATGATTGGCGCATGTTTTTACATGAGCCATGTTAACTACTGTATAAAAAATTAAAAGGCACAGCATCCTAGATGAGGGCTAACTGCTTGTTTTGTTCAAACACAATGTTTCACACTAGCTGACCCTAAGGCAGGCAGTTCTTAAAACAGGGTGAGTATTTGTTCTGCTGGCTTTCTTTCCATGTCACAAGTTCACAAGGATAACCTCTCTGCAGACCATATATTAGTCACAAAAATATTCTGAGGCACACAATGTATTACACTCTGATTTATTTATCACTGAAAAAGGTGATATCCAAGCTTGTATTCCACTTTAACAAAAAATCATTCAACATCCTCCTTTAAAAAATTCTAAATATAAGTATTTTAAACTAACTTATTGGCTACTGAAACTATTTTGGATTATACTATGTAGCAACAGCTTCAAAGTAGGACTACCATCTATCCATAAATTTCCCTCTTGCATACCATCTTACACATTCACAGAAAAGTGGTATGGATTTTCCTACAGAAATTCTTCCAAATGCTACAATTGAATGAATGAACAACATGTAACTTACCGTCGCACATATTTTTCCTAAAATTGGCTCAGGAATGCGGATGGCTTTCTTCAAACACAGATCAAGGGACCCACCATCCATGTATTCCATACAAATTGAAATTTCACCCTCACTGTAAAGAAATATTCTTTTTATTATCAACAATGCAAGTTCAATTCTAAAGTATTATCTAGCATAGTATATCACACATATCTGTTATCAGGGTAAGACTAAACCAAATTGAAGATCCCCCCAAAAAAGTAGACGTGTAATTAACCATTTCTACTGTACAGGGAGGGACTCCATCTCTTGAACATTTCCTATCATCATACAGCTCTATCATCAAACACATTCCAGAAACCTTCAAAATACTCACTCCATCACTATCTGTTATTACTTCCCCACTTGCCCCTTCACTGATGTTCCCATTTGTTCTCTTGTCTTATGCACATTATTTACCTCCTTCCAAAACATCTTTTTATTCTCCCTGAAGCTTAATGATACTCTCTCACCCCAGCTCTCATTTGCCCTCTTTTTCAACCCTTGCACCTTTCTCTTGACCTCCAGCCTCTTTCTTTTACACATCTCCCAGTAATTTGAATTCCTTGCTTGCAAGTATTATCCAAACGACTCTCATTTCTATATCACAAACAACTTTACCTCTTCATCCCACCTTTCACTATAAATAAAGAAAGATTGACAAAGACGATATATGTGTCAGAGGTGGAGGGAACAAGGAGAAGTGGGAGACAGCGATAAAGCAAAATAAATAAATAAATATATATAATATATATATCTATTTTTACTTATAATACTTTGTCGCTGTCATACATGCTACCTTCATCCATTCCTGCTGCTACCCTGTCACACATGAAACAACATCCTCTCCCACTGCGCACACGTGAGGTAGCACTAGGAAAAGATTATAAAGGCCACATTCATTCACACTCAGTCTCTAGCTGTCATGCGGAAAAGATCACAATTTTGCGCATGATCAAGTACATTCCTATGAGTCCACAGGGAAATGAAACACGATAAGTTCCCAAGTGCACTTTCGTGTAATAATCACATCATCAGGGGAAATACAAGAAAAAAATATAAGTCAGTTGATACACAAAACCAGTTGGAAAGCTTGTTTATCAAATGACTTCCTAGCTGCGTCTCTTTATTGTACATCAACTGACTTATATTTCTTTCTTGTATCTCCCCTGATGATGTGATTATTACACAAAAGTGCACTTAGGAAATTACTGTGTTTCATTTCCCCATGGACTCATAGGAATATATATGTATGTATATATGCGTCGAGGTGAGAGGGTTAGGGAAATGATATATATATATATATATATATATATATATATATATATATATATATATATATCTTTCTTTCTTTTAAACTATTCGCCATTTCCCGCGTTAGCGAGGTAGTGTTAGGAACAGAGGACTGGGCCTTTTTTGGAATATCCTCACCTGGCCCCCTCTGTTCCTTCTTTTGGAAAATTAGAAAAAAAAAAAAAAAAAACGAGAGGGGAGGATTTCCAGCCCCCCGCTCCCTCCCCTTTTAATCGCCTTCTACGACACGCAGGGAATACGTGGGAAGTATTCTTAATCCCCTATCTCCAGGGATAATATATATATATATTTTTTTTTTTCATACTATTCGCCATTTCCCGCGATAGCGAGGTAGCGTTAAGAACAGAGGACTGGGCCTTTGAGGGAATACCCTCACCTGGCCCCCTTCTCTGTTCCTTCTTTTGGAAAATTAAAATAAAAAAATGAGAGGGGAAGATTTCCAGCCCCCCGCTCCCTTCCCTTTTAGTCGCCTTCTACGACATGCAGGGAATACGTGGGAAGTATTCTTTCTCCCCTATCCCCAGGGATATATATATATATATGAAGGTGGAGTTGCAGAAAATCGTACATCTTATGACGGGTGTAAGCATAAGCAATTAAAGGTAAATGTGAGTAAAGTAATGGTGTTTGAAAGGAAACAGAGTGAAAGCATAGATTTCGCAAATCCCTACAGAGTAAGAAAAGAAAGTGTACTAAACTGCTTTACAGATATGGGTAGAAAAAGCCTACAAGTAAGAGAATTTAAATATTTAGGATCTATCTTGGATGAGTTTAGTGATATGGAAGAAGAAATATGAGAGAGAGCAGTATAAAGTAGAAGAGTCAATGAGTCCCTTAACAGAATAACAAAGGGTGAAAGTGTAAGTATGGAAATGATGAAAGGATTCAGGGACAGCACAGTTCTCCTGACCCTGCCCTTTGCAGCCAAAACACGGAAATGGAATGAGTCACAGAAGTCAAGAATCCAGGCTGTGGAAAGGAATTATTTGAGGAGCATGTGGTATGACTGGATGGAGTGAAGAAAGAAATGAAGGGGTGTATGAGTGTTGTGATATTGCAGGAAATGCAAAGGGAGAGAATTAAGGAGTGATAGGTAAGTGAAACGTAATACTTTGAGGTAGCTTGGGCATGCTATCATAATGGAAGATAGGGAGTTTACAAGGAGTGTATGATAGGACAATTGAAGGTGATATTGCTAGAGGAAGATCATCTGTGCCATGGGGAGATATAGTGGAAGAGTACAAACATAAATGAATGAAAGCTTCCTTTTGAAGGGTTCTACAAAATCCAATTAACTAGAGGGGTGTTCCATGGAATATTTGTGTCATCTGCACTGCAGTTACATAAAAAAACATCCTTATTATGTTCCATGGTCAGAGGTAGAATTTTCTTCAAAGTATGAGCCAAGATAAATCCCAGATTAATCCTTTTGATGAGATGCCTCCAAAATCAAACCTAGAGTTATGGGCCTTACTCCAATTTAGTATCTAGATGCTGGGAGAGAGTATATAAAGTTTCATATTCAACTTAACATTTCTTGCTATAACTAAAGTTTGATGTTAAAATCTGATTCCCAAAGATGGATGATGGATAGACGGAAAAAAGAAAACACATAAAGGAAACCCTAAGTGTTTTCCATGCTTTGCAGGTGACACATAAAGTGGTTTTCAGTTTCTATGAAATCAAAGAACATGGAGAACTCACCTGTAGAAGGCTCCATAAAATCCAACAATGAAAGGAGAGTTGCATTCGTGAAGTACTTTTAATTCACGGATTATCTGGTTTCTCACAGCTGGCTTCACCTCTAAATGTATAAGCTGGAAAAAAATTGTCACTCAATCCTTTAATAAAAATGTGAGATCTGAGGTTCATTTTTCTTGGACAAAACTGGCACACAAACTCTTAAAGCTTGTACAAAAGTATGATATTACTCTGCCAATCCAATATTTTACTTTACTTTTTAAAATTTCAAACCTATGTCCTAGTTTTATTAAAAAAAATCAGTTTTATCAGTGCCTATATTCACCATGGTTTCTTTATTTCAATTTCCACATAACCAAATTTCTAAGTAAACAATCAGGCACAGACTTTGCCAAATTTATGCACTAAACAGAATTAAGGCATGACTTGTCAGTGCCACTGAGAGTCAATAGGAGACCCACAGCAGATGTTTGAGATGACCCTCCCCATGAAGGTAGTAGTTCTGCTGTATATATATGCTCTCACTCTTTAATGGCATCTGGATCTTCCAGGGAGGGATGAAGCCAAGGCAACCTGTCCTAATCATCCTCCCCTCTGGGCAGCCCTGCCTTTGGTCAATAAATCTGACATCAAAATCAGTGCCCAAACTTTGATAAAGTTGTCTGTCTGTCATCATTTACACAATAGTATCAACTTCTGAAGCCAAGTTCACAATCAGAGACTCAGAAATATTCAGTATTTGCTAAATGTTACAAAAACTCAATTATCTACACCAGCTTAATTCATCAGGCAAGATATCTCAACCATTAAGCTTTGGACTACTTTTACTCACCTTGCGTGCCATGATGAGTCCTGATGGTTTATGTCTCTCCTTATTTACGACGCCTCCATTACCTGCTCCCAGCTCACCAAGTTTTTCAAAGTCATCAGCATTCAGTTCTCCAATCTGAAATTAATAAAGCCTACACTATGATGAGGAAGTGCACAATTTTGCAATCAATAATCAACCAGTGCTTTTTAAAATGTCTGGTGTCCTTAAGGGTGACTTCATAAATGATAATTCATGAAGTACGTGAGACATACCGTAGGTCAGTTGAAATGTGCTTCGAATTTTATGAAGCAAATCACCTCTGCTGGAAGGGAGCTTTCACATGAGATACGCTTTGCCGCTTCACGCCACCAGACTTTAAAGAGTACGACCAACCACATGAAAGTAACTGAACATTTTGCACTGCTAGAAATATGTAAGCCACAATACGCTACAGAGCATAGGGTGGGAGAGGTGGGCATGTGAAAGCTCCCTTCTAGCAGAGGTGATTTGCTTCATAAAATTCGAAGCACATTTCAACTGACTTACAGTAAGTCTCATGTACTTCATTAACTTTATGTCAGCAAATCACACCTCTGCTAGAGGTCGCTTTCCCATGAGATACGCTTTGCCGCTTCACGCCACCAGCAACTAAAAAGAATGCCTTTTAATGACATGTCACACACACACACATATCTGGACTGCGAGAGAGCATTTGACACACTGCTACATGGATGGATGAATAAAAAATATGAAAAAAATCATTCACTGGACAAAAGATTATCTTAATGGAAGGAAACAGAGGACAAATGTCAGTGGAGCATTCTCCAAATGGGTCTAGGTAACCAACAGAGTGCCACAAGGTTCTATTCTGGGACCTTTACTCTCTTTGATCTAGGTAAATGACTTGCCTGAAGGTATGTAAGCTTACTTGAATATGTTTGCAAGTGATGTAAAAGTCATGAGGAAAGTGAAAAGTGGGAAGGATTGCATAAGCTTACAATGGGACCTAAACACACTCAAAAGTTCATCTGATACATGGTTGATAGAGTTCAACCCAAGCATTTGTAAAGTAAAGGGGATGGGACACTGTAAAAGCAGGCCTTGGTATGATTACTATCTAGGAGGAAATAAGCTTCAAAATTCTATGGGTTCGAAGGTGACATCATCCCAACACTGTTGCCAGAGTCCCACACAAGGAGAATAGTTAGAGACAAACAGTCTACTAGCAAATACCAGAATAGCTTTCAATCATCTGAATAAGGAAATATTTATCAAGTGTTTCATTCTTACATAGGGTTAAAACTAGAATAAGCTCCTTACAGTTGGTCATCACTTAAAACTGGTCATCACACCTAAAGAAGCACAAAGAGTTAACAGAGAAGGTCTACAGGTGGGCAACAAAGATGATACCAAAATCAAAAGATATAAGTTACAGAGTAGAGATATAGGCTTTAAATTTGACCACCTTTAGAAGAGTGAGAGGTGACCTGATTACAAACTTTAACTTTTAAAAACAGATAGATGAGAGGGACAATGAACAGTTCTTCAGACATAGGGATAGAGCAGCCAAATGATATAACATGAAATTAACTACAAAACTTGTTAAAACAGATGTAAAAAAGTACTTTTATAGCATAACAGTGGTGGATGAATGGAACAAAATCACTGTGGACAAGGTTAGCACAAATACCATGCATAAATTCAAAATGTTTGATTTTCGAGAATGTTCAAGAGACAGGTCCCTCAAGTGATAAACTTCCTTCCTGTACAGTACAAACAGGTGATTACATATACACACACACAAGTAATGTTAGAGATAGAGTGATCAAGGAAGTCTATGGCCTAGATGATACAGAGCCAGCTTGTTTGCTAAGAGTGAGATTCTTGAGAGACAGAGAGAAGTTAACAATTCAATAGTGAAGGATCTAACTGAAAAGTGAGTGGCACAAAAATTAGAAAGATTAGTAAAGTAAGAGATCAATACAACAAAATAACTGATTATTTTTGGCTTGAAAGAAGATCATGCACCAGATATGGAGGAAGAGGATAGGAGAATTGCTCATTTAAAAATTACTAGAGGCTACTGAATTGCCAAAGGCAATTTCCGTGATAAAAGACAGGTGAAACTAGTGGATATATTCAAGTTGTAAGAGGACATTATGGTTTGTCTCAATTATTGTCATTCAGCTGGGAAGTACTAGGGAAAGTTAAAAAACTTAAGGTGGAATTCAGCTGGGTAATAATCAAATGTGGGAAGTCAAAGGAAGAAAGGGAGAGAAGCAAAAAATACAGGCAGAAGACAAAAAAATTGGAGACCATAATGAGACAAAAGGACAGAGCATCCCTGCCAGCACGACAGAGAAAGAAAGAGTGCTTGGGGATGATATTACAAGACTGAAAGCCATGCAATCAGATGTTAATATTTAATGGTAAAGAGCTGGAATTTAAGGATCATTCAAGGAAAAGACCCCCTTATATTTGTTGGAAACAACAAAACATATCTTACAAGAAAGACAGGATTCCACCTGTTTTGCCCACAGGAGTATGTGATAATAAGAGAGAAAGAGAAGGTAAAGAACTGCCCACTCAGATAATACACACACACACAAAAAAAAAAAAGAAAAAAAAAAAGGGAAGAGTAAATGCAGGAAAGAAGTGCATAGAGGTATCATATGCAAAAATAACATTCAAGATATTTTACTTAACCAGTTAAACATTGAAAATGTTTAGGGTTGCTGTTTGTAGCATTTAATAACTGTAGTTATCCTTCTGGTAGGCATACCTAGGGTAAGAGTAACTGGGTACATTCTGTTTAAGTTTGGCCACAAGTGCTGTTACCTACCTGTTGTTCTTCTTGGTAATGTCTGCCACATTCATATGTATATAAAAGAGTGGTTTTATAAATTTGGTACAGTAAATATAATAAAACCTAATCATATGATACCCCAACACTTCAACCAAAGATCAGGACAGATGCCATGTTGACTGTTTTGGTATTACAAATGCCATCTGTTGAGAACTCCTGGGACTGTGTTTGAGAGAGTGACGAAAGACAACTGACAATATTTTAATATTATATTAGGTTGTAATTAAGAAATTTTGTATTCTAATAAAATGGCTCCATTTACTATCAGATGAAAACTACAGAAACTAAATGAGGTTTTAAAGTGGAAAATGTACATGAAAACTACATGAAATCATTGCACAGCTAGCCTATCAAACCTGCGCTGGGTGATATAGAGTTATGCAGAAAGATGTGCATTTCACAACCTGTACAGTATATGCATAGGCAAGAGCTCATCTAGGACATATTTCTCCTTCTCTTGATCATCTTTGTTACTCTTACCTTCATCTTGGTCATTTTCCTTTTCTTCATGACAAATGGCCATCCTTTTTCTATTGGTCATCTTTCCTACTGAAGAAGACATCTAGTGTCTGCTGAACATCTGCCTTCTTTTTCTGACAGTGCATTTCTTTGTAACATTCCACTGCAACCTTTACATACTTAGAAACTTCAGGGATTTGGTCTACGTAAGAATCAATTTCTGCATAACCTAATATTTCATCAAAAACTGGAATGCTTCTGACAGTCATTTTGTTGTTAAAGTTTATGCAGGTTCAGCTTCAAGATTATCTTCAGCCTTTGTCTCATCTTCAGCTCAATGTTCATTTTGCAACAATGAATCATCATTTAATAAACGCTCTGTTTGCAAATCTAGCAAATCTAGGGAAAAAAAACTCTTCCTCCTCAAGTTAATCAAAGCCCACACTATGATTAAGTCCCAAAATGCCGTGCTGAACCTCTTGCACACCTAGCTGAAACCTACAAAATTCATAGACAAACTTATGTCAAACAACTTTTCATCATTACTGGTGATACTTCCTCCCAAGAGTCCTTGATATTTCAGTGCCATCCATTTTGCTGTAATTCTTCCAAAAGCCCCTTACAGTGACTTTGTTATCCTTGTCTAGGACAAAGCTTGGATTTATTTATGAAACATTGCTACATTCAGTAAGTTTTGAGGATAGATATGACCTGTT
Organism: Panulirus ornatus; assembly: GCF_036320965.1. Classification (NCBI taxonomy): domain Eukaryota; kingdom Metazoa; phylum Arthropoda; class Malacostraca; order Decapoda; family Palinuridae; genus Panulirus; species Panulirus ornatus. Next base: position 12,859,309 of record NC_092281.1, read on the forward strand.
GGACCATTGCCTAAAGCTGTAAGGTTGTGCTGGGCAGCAAAAATAATGACCTTAACATTCTGTGATAATTCCTTAACATTGACTGGATGACCAGGGACATTATCCAATATAAGCAATGTTATATTTGCTTATGAGGAAGCCCTTTTTTATCAAAATATTGCTTGACAAATGGGCAAAAGAGCATTACATATCATTCACTGAAGACGGAGTGATTTACCAAAACTCTTCTATCTGACCACCATGTCATGGATGGGTGTGACTTTGAACCCTTAACCCTTCAATTCCCTGGGATTCTGTAGAGTGGTAAATCAGCTATGTCTTCAATTTTAAGTCACCTGCTGCACTGCCACCCAGAAGTTACAGTTGCTTTAAACTCAGCTTCAAATTTTTGTTTCCTAGTCACATATGCCCTTTCAGGTATGAGTTTCCAGTAAAGCACTGTTTTATCAATATCAAAAATTTGTTCAGGCATGAAGTCTCCTTCCTAAATAATCTGCTATGACAATGGGGGATATCTTTCAGCAGCTTCCATGTAAACACTTCCTCGTTTACCTGTGTAGTGCTGAAACATCTACAAAACTTTGACAAATCATTAGTGTGAAAGTAGTGGACAAAATACACTTCTGAAGAGATCTTAATCGATGTGATATAAATATCCTTGAAACTGTACGATTAAATGAGTTCTTAAAAACAACTTAAATCCATGAATTTAGAGGAGTGGAAAGGAAAACTTATTCAAATGTCAAGAGAATAATAATAAAGAGAATATCTACATTTTTTATGCATCATGTCTTTCAAAATGACAAAAGGAAATTCATTTTAAATACTCTTTCAATATTCTGTTATCAAAAGTACCCATAAAAATATGATCCTGATGAGTATATTTTGTTTTTCAACATATATGGTACAGTTCCAGTAATCTTTTCCTCTGATTCTAAAACCCTGACAAATAGGGAGAGTATTTAAAGAATCTTTACTTATACTGATGGCACAGTAAAAAAAGAATCTATTCATCTCTCACAACCACTACCAAAATGAATTTAGACCCACATCCTGACAGAAGCCCATCGTAGTCATTACATAACAGATACTGCTACTCAAATAAGCTCCTGGAGTTTGGATGGTATGGTACCACAATTGGCAAGTAAATATAAAAACACAGTTGAGGTAAGATTGTATTAGAAGGATCTTAGTTTCATTATGTAGGCTGGTGAGTGTCTGCAGTTGCTAGACAGCCAGTAACTCCTCTAAGTGCACTAACTTGTGTTTTTTGTGATTTTGTTATATTTGCTTTTGAGAGGGTGGAAGACCAGGTAGGTGAGGTGTATTTTATAGTCGACCAGTTGAATTGTTTGAATAGGATGTTGAAGAATGCATACTTTTGTCCAAATTCACTTCATAATGTTTCAGTCAAGAGTTTTTTCATGACTATCACTGGGTGCTGCAACCCAAAACTTCCCACCTTAAAATTAGTTACATCAAATGATCATCAAAAGAATATAAACATCTAGATATCTCTCAACTTTTATCTGTTATTAAATGAACTCAAACTGCTTAAAAGCTGAAAATAACTGTAAAAGCAATAAAACTTCCATCAAAGACTAGGACAATGGTCTGGGCAATGAACCAGGAAAATGGTCTGGGCCATGTACATGGAAAATTGCCCAGGCCATCTCCCACAAGAAATAGTCTGGGCCATGTACCAGGAGAATGCACCACCTCTTTTCCAATAACCTAAATGCCATGCTACAAAACTTGAACTATGTTATTCTGAGTGCTTCAAAAACCTACTTTACAACCATTCATAACAATCTTTTAAATCATACATCTGTTCATTTATCCTGATCCAAGATATTCCTTATGCAGGATAAGAACACATCTTCAAGAGTGTCTTACACTTTGCAAAGTATACATTTCTCATCATCTAATGCTGCTGACCTTTTGTTTCTGGACGAGGAATATCTCCATACGTTTGCGCTGAGTGTCATCCATATCAAGCTCCTGAATACACTTGAGCAGCGACTCAAGGGACATGGAGCCAAAGCTGCCAGTTGCTCCAGTGCTAGCTTTCCTCTGAGGTGTGCTGAAGATTGAAAAAAATATCAGGAAACAATATGAATTTTACACTAAAATGTAAACTTTCACACTCAACATAAACTCATGTTATACACCAGAGTTTCCTATGAAGACAACTTGAATTTAAGAGGATGTTAACATATCTTGATAGAAGTTTGTACTGACAAAGAAAGCTATATAATCTGTAGATTCAAAAAAGAAGTGGGTAAAAAAGAGAAAAATTGTGGGATCTGACACAAATCTCGAGAATATATTGCATCAAAGGTTGAAAATTCAAGGGCCTTAATCAAGGCATGCAGCAGACATGCTGGTATTGGAATAAGTACAACATGGTGATGGACCTTCGTGGTGTAGTGGTTAGTGATGTGAACCATAATGTATTATCAAGCCACCTAGGGTCAAGCAAATAGGTATGAATCCTAGTTGAAGCAGTCCACAGTCATCCCACCTGTTCATCCTCCCCTAGGGGATGGCCAATAAATTGGGTACCTGGCTCAAGCGTTTATGTACATGTATGTGTATATGAGTGGCTGGGCCATTCTTCGTCTGTTTCCTGGTGCTACCGTGCTGACGTGGAAAACAGCAATTAAGTATAACAATAATAATAATCATATATGACAGTGAAATCACAATTCAGTACAAGTTTGTATAATCTTATTCAACACGTAATTAATCTACATACGGCACATGTTTCACGGAGACAATTTGCCTCATCAGGTGGCAATAATTCATAAAGTTTTCAAATCCCAACATGACCACAACAACAATCTCTTGCCTCTGCCATTGTAGACAATGCACTGGCCTGACTGACACTTGACTGTTAAATGGAGGTGGGATGTAGTTAAGAGGGGTTGTGTGGAGGAGGTTGGCCCGGGTAACAAGATGTGTGTTAGATAATCTTTCTTATGTTTTGGTTTTTTGCTAATTCTTTTATAATGATTAGGTTGATAATAGGATGGGCTTTAAAGCTGCCCGGGGAGAATTTAAAGTTTTTAGCATTAGCAACTAAGACAGGGTCAATGACATTACGGGTGGCAAAATCAGCAGAGGGGTACAATGTGACTGGGTTATCAAGGTCTACAGGGTAACTGTTTTCATGGAAGTGTTCAGTGATTGCATTTCTGTGGTCATCCCTATGTAGAGTGACAATGCCAAAATATCTCATCTAAAATGACAAACATCAAAATACAATCATGGTCACACACACACAAAAAATAAAAAAACTATACACATCATATTGCCAAAAAGCACCACAGGAACAGTTCCCCTATATAGTCACTCCCATCAAACATTCACATCACATCAGAAAACAAGACACTCATCACCTAAATCTACTTATTACAGCACATCACAATGCATTCATCACCACAATAAACTAATAACAATTCATCACAATACATTCATCATCGCATGGCACTCATCAGTATGACCTTATTCCCATAAACACCATAATCATAAACAACTACAAAGTATATCTTGGGAACCTTAGATTTTTTGGTTAATGTTAACTCAAGGAAATTCTGTATGTGAAGATAAAAGCACAGTCTGAAATAGGCACAGCATTACGGGCAGGACTTTGAACTACATGAGTCTACCTTATCAAAACAAGCATCAAAAGGAAATTAATTAATTAATAACATATGCACACTAATTATCTAAATGTGATATCAGATTTATCTCCTGATATATCATTAATCTGACCTTAAGTACTGTATAACAGGATATGTTATCAGATATATTTCCAGATAAATCAGTTTTAATTTAACATGATGAACTGTATGTAGGACTAAGCTATTAGCATTAAAACAATAAAATTATTTTCCAGTTTAAAAAAATATAAATGTAGAGTATATCCAAAGTAACTGTTCTGTTACTTGGTGATGAATTACGAGCTAGTCTACAAATAATCTTTATGAATACAGAAGTTCATAACTTAAGAAGTAAATACATAATCCTTCACAAACTACTTTTGCAATACCCATTATTATTTATGTTATTGCTTCACCACAATAACAATAACAATGTTCAAAAAAGGCATCGAGTTATGTTTCTTTTGTGAAGCCTAAGTGTTACTACACACTGCTTTCTTTGTGTGAAGCCTACATCTAATTTCTGAACTATAATTATAACTTTAATCATATGGTTAGGGGGTATCATAACTGATTTGTGAGGAAAATATTCTGAAATTAAGCATCAATGTGAAAAATGAGAATATCATTCATATACATTTCACGACATACCCATCTCCTTAACAGAGGCATGAATATAATACACTACTTACTGTGGTAATTGTAATAATAAAATCCTTTCCTTTATACTTGTTTGCCGTCTCCCACTTTATCAAGTTAATACAAGACCAGAAAACTTAACCTTGGAAGAAAAATCCTTGTTTGGCTCCTCCTTCTGTTCCTCTTTTGGAAAACTAAGAAAACAAAATGAGAATCTCCAGCCTCCTGGGATATGTAGATAGTATTCTTTCTTCCCTATTCCCAGAGATCACACGATAAAAATATGGAGCCTCATATAATGGATTTTCATTTAACAGCCATGGAAAAAAATCCATCAATCGTACCAGAAAAAGAACCAACGAATACATCCACTGCCATCTTTGTCTTAGCCATACTGTGTACAGCCTGCCATAATCAACACCAATTCAGGGACTTTAGCTATGATGGGGTATGAGAAAGTGGATGACACTGTAGGACAATGGAGACTATCAGATGTGAATGCAAGTGTGAGCTTCTAGTAGATTTCTGTATGCAAGAGGAATGTTCCTAGCAAATACCTATCTAGAACATGAGTTAATTCACAGATACACATGTAAAAGGGAACAAGCACCTAAAGGTTATGCTGTGGGAGATTTAAGAATCAGGAAGTAACCCTTTGGTGCGAAGTTAGTGAGGGGAATGTTATGGAATTCATACAATTTTATAGTAAGATCAAATGATCATTGTGAAAAGATGTATATATATAGATTTACAAGAAAAAACAATATGAGGATAGCAACTGGATGGCTGAACGAACAAAAGATGAGGCTTGAGTACCAAAGAGAGGTAGAGGAAAAATGGAACAGTGGGAAACAAAAATAGGGATGAAGTATGTAAATCAAAAACTCATAAGTTAAAGCAAATTTACATAAGACACATAATTATAGAAGCTGACACCTACAAAAAGAAATTCCCAAAATGTCCTGATATGATACAACATTTTACATGTTTTAATGACAGTGTTTGGTTAGGTTAGGACATGTCTCCCAATAACTATGACCTGGCACATTTTAAAAGACAGGTTTTTCACCTCCTCCAAAATTCGTAAATACTTTCCCGTCTTTTGTTTATCACTCATTATTCTCTATCATTCTCTCTGTATTTCAATTAAGGCCGAGCCTTGATGTGGACTTTTGTCTGTGACTGGGGCCTTCAACATCGCTAACCCCTGCTTCAGAAAGGTAGTGCCAGGAAAACAGACATAAAAGGCCACATTCGTACACACTCAGTCTCTAGCTGTCATTTGTAAAGCACCAAAACCACAGCTCCCTATCCACATCAAGGCCCCACATACCTTTCCATGGTTTACCCCAGACGTTTCACATGCCCCTGTTTCAGTCTAGTGATAGCACGCTGACCCCAGTATACCACATCATTCCAATTCACTCTATTCCTTGCATGCTTCTCACTCTCCTGTATGTTCAGGCCCCGATCACTTAAAATCTTTTTCAATCCATCCTTCCACCTCCAATTTGGTTTCCCACTTCTTGTTCCCTCCACCTTTGACACACATCCTCTTTGTCAATCTTTCCGCACTTATTCTCTCCATGTGTCCACACCATTTCAACACACCCTCTTCTGCTCTCTCAACCACACTCTATTCATTTCCACACATCTCTCTTACACTTTCATTACTTACTTGATCAAACCACCTATCACCACATACTGTCCTCAAACATTTCATTTCCAACACATCCACCCTCCTCTACTACCAGGGCCACATTGGTCACCTACATGATCTTACAGGGCCAAGCTGGTCACCTACATGGACTCCCAGGACAATACTGGTCACCTACATGGACTACCAGAGCCACAGTGGTCTCCTACATGGACTACCAGAGCCACAGTGGTAACCTAAATGGACTATCAAGGTCACAGTGGTCACCTACAAAAACTACCTAGAATACAATCTATGGTAACCTACAAGGACTACCAGGGATGCACTTAAAACCTTCATGAACTACCAGGGTCACAACATAGGTAACCTACATGAACTACCATGGCCATACTGGTATCCTACAATGACTACCTGGACCAAAACACAAGTAACCTACCATGACTACCAGAACTACAGTGATAACCTACATGGACTACCAGAGCCACAGTGGTAACCTAAATGGACAACCAGGGCCACTCTGGTAACCTACATGGACTACCAAAGCCACACTGGGAATTCACATAGAATACCAGGAATACAGCAGTAACCTAAATGGACAACCAGGGCCACTCTGGTAACCTACATGGACTACCAGAGCCACAGTGGTAACCTAAATGGACAACCAGGGCCACTCTGGTAACCTACATGGACTACCAAAGCCACACTGGGAATTCACATAGAATACCAGGAATACAGCAGTAACCTAAATGGTCTAACAGGGCCACAATTATAACCTACATGGACTACCAAAGCCACACTGGGAATTCACATAGAATACCAGGAATACAGCAGTAACCTAAATGGTCTAACAGGGCCACAATTATAACCTACATGGACTACCAGAGCCACAGTGGTCTCCTACATGGACTACCAGAGCCACAGTGGTAACCTAAATGGACAACCAGGGCCACTCTGGTAACCTACATGGACTACCAAAGCCACACTGGGAATTCACATAGAATACCAGGAATACAGCAGTAACCTAAATGGTCTAACAGGGCCACAATTATAACCTACATGGACTACCAGAGCCACAGTGGTCTCCTACATGGACTACCAGGGCCACATTGGTCACCTACATGATCTTACAGGGCCAAGCTGGTCACCTACATGGACTCCCAGGACAATACTGGTCACCTACATGGACTCCCAGGACAATACTGGTCACCTACATGGACTCCCAGGACAATACTGGTCACCTACATGATCTTACAGGGCCAAGCTGGTCACCTACATGATCTTACAGGGCCAAGCTGGTCACCTACATGGACTCCCAGGACAATACTGGTCACCTACATGGACTCCCAGGACAATACTGGTCACCTACATGATCTTACAGGGCCAAGCTGGTCACCTACATGGACTACCAGAGCCACAGTGGTAACCTAAATGGACAACCAGGGCCACTCTGGTAACCTACATGGACTACCAGAGCCACAGTGGTCTCCTACATGGACTACCAGAGCCACAGTGGTCTCCTACATGGACTACCAGGGCCACATTGGTCACCTACATGATCTTACAGGGCCAAGCTGGTCACCTACATGGACTACCAGGGCCACATTGGTCACCTACATGATCTTACAGGGCCAAGCTGGTCACCTACATGGACTACCAGGACCACAATGGTTACCTGCATAGCCTACCAAGGCCACCCCAGTAACATATGCAGACTACAACGGATGCATTGGTAAACTATGAGGACTACCAGGGCCACATTGGTCACCTACATGATCTTACAGGGCCAAGCTGGTCACCTACATGGACTCCCAGGACAATACTGGTCACCTACATGGACTCCCAGGACAATACTGGTCACCTACATGGACTCCCAGGACAATACTGGTCACCTACATGGACTACCAGGGCCACATTGGTCACCTACATGATCTTACAGGGCCAAGCTGGTCACCTACATGGACTCCCAGGACAATACTGGTCACCTACATGGACTACCAGAGCCACAGTGGTCTCCTACATGGACTACCAAAGCCACACTGGGAATTCACATAGAATACCAGGAATACAGCAGTAACCTAAATGGTCTAACAGGGCCACAATTATAACCTACATGGACTACCAGGGCCACATTGGTCACCTACATGATCTTACAGGGCCAAGCTGGTCACCTACATGGACTACCAGAGCCACAGTGGTCTCCTACATGGACTACCAGAGCCACAGTGGTCTCCTACATGGACTACCAGGGCCACATTGGTCACCTACATGATCTTACAGGGCCAAGCTGGTCACCTACATGGACTCCCAGGACAATACTGGTCACCTACATGATCTTACAGGGCCAAGCTGGTCACCTACATGGACTCCCAGGACAATACTGGTCACCTACATGGACTACCAAAGCCACACTGGGAATTCACATAGAATACCAGGAATACAGCAGTAACCTAAATGGTCTAACAGGGCCACAATTATAACCTACATGGACTACCAGAGCCACAGTGGTCTCCTACATGGACTACCAAAGCCACACTGGGAATTCACATAGAATACCAGGAATACAGCAGTAACCTAAATGGTCTAACAGGGCCACAATTATAACCTACATGGACTACCAGAGCCACAGTGGTCTCCTAAATGGACAACCAGGGCCACATTGGTCACCTACATGATCTTACAGGGCCAAGCTGGTCACCTACATGGACTCCCAGGACAATACTGGTCACCTACATGGACTACCAGAGCCACAGTGGTCTCCTACATGGACTACCAGAGCCACAGTGGTCTCCTACATGGACTACCAGAGCCACAGTGGTCTCCTACATGGACTACCAGAGCCACAGTGGTCTCCTACATGGACTACCAGAGCCACAGTGGTCTCCTACATGGACTACCAGAGCCACAGTGGTCTCCTACATGGACTACCAGAGCCACAGTGGTAACCTAAATGGACAACCAGGGCCACTCTGGTAACCTACATGGACTACCAGAGCCACAGTGGTCTCCTACATGGACTACCAGAGCCACAGTGGTAACCTAAATGGACAACCAGGGCCACTCTGGTAACCTACATGGATTATCAGGGCCAAAACTAGTTACCTATATGGAACACCAGGGCCATACTGGTAACCCAGATGAACTACTGGGGCCACACTGGTAACCTAAATGGACTATCAAGGTCACAGTGGTCACCTACAAAAACTACCTAGAATACAATCTATGGTAACCTACAAGGACTACCAGGGATGCACTTAAAACCTTCATGAACTACCAGGGTCACAACATAGGTAACCTACATGAACTACCAGGGTCACAACATAGGTAACCTACATGAACTACCATGGCCATACTGGTATCCTATATGAACTACCATGGCCATACTGGTATCCTACAATGACTACCTGGACCAAAACACAAGTAACCTACCATGACTACCAGAACTACAGTGATAACCTACATGGACTACCAAGACCACAACACTCGTAACCTGCATGAATTACCAGGGCCACACTGGTAACATACATGGACTGCCAAGGCGAAACTGGTCACCTACACAGACTAAGTGGGCCACACTGGTCACCTACATGGACTCCCAGGACAATACTGGTCACCTACATGGTCTACCAGGACCACAGTGGTTACCTTCATGGACTACCAGAGCCACAGTGGTCTCCTACATGGACTACCAGGGCCACATTGGTCACCTACATGATCTTACAGGGCCAAGCTGGTCACCTACATGGTCTACCTGGCCCATACTGGTCATCTACATGGTTTACAAGCGCCACACTTGTTACCTACATGGTCTACCAGCGCCACACTGGTCATCTATATGGCCTTCCAGGGCCACGTTAATGACCTACATGGTCTACCAGGGGCCACACTATTCACCTAAATGGCCTATCAGAGCCCTATTGGTTACCTACATGAACTACCCAGGCCACATCAAGAATCTAAATGGACTACCAGGGCCACACTCGTCACTTATATGGATTATCAGGGCTATCTTGGTCACCTACGTAGACTACCAGGGCCACACTGTTCACCAACGTGTTCTAACAGGGCCAAACTGGTCATCTACATGGACCATCAGGGCCACACTGGTCAGCTGCATGGACCACCAGGGCCACACTGACCATCTACATGGTCTAGCAGGGCCACACTAGTCACATATTTAGTCTACCAGGACCACCATGGACATCTACATGGGCTACCAGGGCCACACTAGCCACCTACATGGTCTACCAGGGTCACATTAGTCATCTAGATGGTCTACAAGGGCCACTCTAGCCACCTACATGGTCTACCAGGGCCACATTAATAATCTGTATGGCCTACCAGGGCCACACTGGTTCAGCTACAGGCAGTATGAAGAACAACATGGCCAGACTTCAGGAGTCACACAACCCTTACACACTCGGTAAATATGGTCAACTTGTCACAACTTATCACACGCACTCAGAGTAACACACTCAGGCCAACTGTACACACACACACACACACACACACTTACAAGAGGCCACACTTGCTGAAAGACGTACTTACAGGGCAGGAAAGGAGTGTGTTGGCCATGACAATAACATCTCGTCATACAGAACATATTAAGGGTGTTTGTGGGATCACAGTGGGGTAACAGTGGGCACAATCCTGCCCCAAACACTCACGCACCATCACCACACTCATCGTCATACTCATGCCATCCACACACAGGTCAATATCCAACAGGTTATGGGGCAACTGTTAAAAGGGTGTTGGTCAGATGGAGGAAGAGGAAGGAAGTGTCACATTTTGTGCTGTGTGGCGGACTTACTCTGTACAGGCGTGGTTGTCATGGTCGTTGGTCTGCTCGATGGAGCCCGGCGGGAGCTTCAGGTTAAACTTGTTCTTTGACATGATGTTCTACTGAGGGCCAGACGTCAGTTATTGATTATGATCCACAAACTAACTGACTCGCTGCTACCCCCCCAGTCAGGAGATTTTGGGAAGTCACGGTCGATGCACTTTATCTAGATTTACGCTGAGAGCTGGGTTCTTATTGGTCCGCCGCAGGGATATTCGCCAATCATAACACCGTTCTGAGGATGCGGGCTACACTTTCCTTATAAAAGGGGAGCCTCAAACAAAAGAATTCGAGTCTGAGTGACGTATTTGTGTACGGATTATAGATTAGTAGACTGTGATAAAGAATCTCCTCCAACGCATCGTGTATTTTTTATTTCATGGTAATTTTTATAAATGTACAGTCAGACCGGTGATGTCAAAGTTTTCGTTGATCATTCATTTGTCAAGAATCTTCCATGACTTCCGTCACTCTGACACCCAATGCTAATTCTTATAATCATTACGTTACTTCTCAAGCCGTAATATGTTTTCATGTAATACAAACTAAGTGTAACAATCTATTTACATGCTAATAACAAAAGACTTTCATGATTAGTTTAATGTTTTCATGAAGGTTAGCTGACATATGAAAACTTTCTGATGCTTGGGCTCACTATGTCATAGTTATTTCCTATTTCATATATATATATATATATATATATATATATATATATATATATATATATATATATATATATATATATATAATACTAAGGATATCAAGCGAATTTTGGCAAGAATCTAAATACTTGTTTTCTGTAACCTACTCATTTGGCATAGCAAAAAGGATAACATTTTCATGCTGCTCTCAGACGTCCTGTATAATCTTTAGTATTCTTTGTTTTCAATGTCATTTCATATTCATTACACTATTTTTGATGATGCAAAGCGGATATGTGTATCTTGTGAATAAAGCCGGAGAAAACTGTCGGCAACGAATGTGAATGAGTAAATAAACATGAGGAACCGAATTATTTTTATGAATGAAATGGGATGAGTGAGTCTAATGATGGATGAATAAAAGAGCTCGTACGTGATTATGAGCATAGGGTTGTGTGAGTCTAGCGAGGGATGACTGAAGTAGGTAGTTTGTGTGGAGTGTGGGGAACTGTCAATGAGTCTAGCGAGGGATGAATGAAGTAGCTGGTCACTGTTGGGAGTAGGGTGGTCTTAGTGAGTCTGGCAAGGGATGAATGAAGCAGCCTCTGAAATTGGGGGGAAGGTGAGGAGGGGTGTTAAGGGCAAGGTATGAATGAAGCAGCCAGTCCACCAGGAAGGAGGTACAAAGAGTTAGGGATGAATGAAGCAGCTGGTCAGCTGATAAGCGTAGGGCTAGGAATGAATGAAGTACCAGGTCGGCTGATAAGGGCAGGGCCAGGGATGAATGAAGCGGCTGGTCAGATTGGGGTTGAGGGGGGGTTGTGGGGGACATGGGAGTGGCAAGTAGTACCGCAGGCAACACAGCGGAGGCGGGTTGACTGCTTAAAATAATGGAGAATTATATTTAACCTGTATGTGGCATGGAGACTGAGGAAGACATGGGTTAAATAAGAGATATAATGAGATTTCTGGGAACGAGCAGCGAGGAGGAGGAGGAGCAGGAAGTAGAGAATCAACAAATATGGCTATGGTTGCTGAAGCATCGTGGACACGAGAGTGAACCGTTTTAATGTAAGTTCTGCCACAAAGGAAAATGTATTTCGTGTCATTTTTCCCAACAAAGAGCTGGGCGTACGTACGCCATTCGTACATGACCGCCGATGCCAAGTTTGTTGTATGACTTTATTAATAAAAGCCTTGGGGGTTTCGATAGCCACACCTGCCAACTGTAGAAGCCTAAGCTAGGTTCTCAATGGAAGCGTGTGAGAGGAGCGTCATCCGTACACAACTGCTGGTGATCTCATGCCGGACAGGTCAACAAAAATATATCATCACAAGATCATGAATCACACACCTTCCTTCCCTCGTATCAACACCCCCTGGGCCTCACCGTGAGCTCTCCAACCCTTCCTTCCTTCGCACTTCACGACGTTGCTACTCTCTCTCTCTCTCTCTCTCTCTCTCTCTCTCTCTCTCTCTCTCTCTCTCTCTCTCTCTCTCTCTCTCTCTCTCTCTCTCTCTTCTACAGGTATTATTTTGGCCATTGTTCTCGTGAGGTGTCTGCAGGTGTGCCCACCCTGAGGGTTTGGACCCCGTGGCACGCGTTCGGCTGCTGCTTCCCCTGTACAGTTTGTGTGTGGAGACTGACCACTCGTGGATTGGCTGTTAGGATGCCTCCTTCATCCTGGAACAGCTCAGCTGTGGCATTCCCTGCCTTCATTTGTCTTTCCCTCTTCATGTAACCTTTCCTTCTGGAAGTCTGGTCTACAAATAATGTCGAGCTTTTATCAATAAATATTTCTATTGTGTGTGTGTGTGTGTGTGTGTGTGTGTGTGCGCGCGCGCACACACCTACATGATATCACTGGCAAAGAGCTCAACCATTTGTATATAAATGTACATATGAAAATCTTTTGAATGGTTTCAGGAAGATGGCTTGCCCCTGATAGTATAGTAGTACTACCAGTACGTTCTTCTTGTGTGAATGTTTATCTTACCCTTCACCACTACACCTCATCCTATTCATAAAAAAAACTTTTCACAGCTTCTAGTAACTTTCCTCCTACACCATATACTCGTACAATCTTCCAGAAGGCATCTCCATCAACCCTATCAAATGTTTTCTCCATATCCATAATTGCCACGTACAGTACGATACATCTGTTTCTCTTGAGTATTTCTCATATACATTCTTTAAAGCAAACGCTCGTAAAGGAAATGCTTGATCCACACATCCTCTACCACCTCTGGAACCACTCATTCGGATACTCTGTACATGCTTTCACCTTCTCAGTCACCACCCTCCCACACAACCTACCAGGGACAGTGTATAAGCTTATATCCTATAGTTGGGACACTCAGATTTGTACTCTTAGCCTCTATACAGTGGCACTATACATGCATTCCACCAAACCTCAGGCACCTCACCATGATCCATACATACACTGAAGATCATAACCAACCGATCAACATCACAATTATCCCTTTTCTTTATAAGATTCACCTGCAGTACCATCCACTCCAGCCGCCTTGCCACATTTCATCTTACGCCAGGCTTTCACCACCTCCACTCTCTTCGCAAACCACTCTCTATGACTCTCACTCTACATTACTTCCTGACCCGATCGTCCTACGTCTGCCACCCTATCATCAAACACATTCAACAGTCTTTCAAAATACCTATTCAATCTCCTTCTCACTTCACCACTACATGTTACCACTTCCCATTTGCCTCCTTAAGAGATGTTTCTATTTGTTTGTTTTTTTGCTACTGTTACCCCCTTCCAAAAACATACTGTCTGAAGTTTACTGATACTTGCTCACTTCAACTCTCATTTACCCTCTTTTTCAACTCCTGCACCCTCCTCTTGACCTTCTGCCGCTTCCATTTGTACATTAACCATTCATCTGCATTCTTTCCCTGAAAGTAACGCCCACGCAGCTCTCTTTTCTCTTTCCCTAACAACCTCACTCTGTCATCCCAACACTCACTACTCTTGCATACTTGCTTACCTACCTTTCGTATGCCACACACTTCTCTTGCACATGCCAGCACTCCTTCGCTTTGTTTTTTCCCACATTTTGCCATTTCACACCCAATCTCTCCTGTTATTTCTTCACACAGGCCTCTTTCCTAAGCTCACGTACTTTCATATCCTCTTCTAACCAATGTAGTTTCCTCTTTTCCGAAAACCTTTACAAATCTTCATCCTTGCAGCACCAGGCAATAATCAATCCTCCATCTAGCTGCCCTATTCATCACATTTACATCCAGGAGTTTCTCTCTTGCCCACATATCAATTAGCATGTAATCCACTAATGCCCAATTACTATCCTCTCTAGTCAACCACATATACTTATGTATGTCGCCCTTTGAAAACCAGGTATTCCCAATCACCAGTCCTTTTTCTACACAGAACTCCACAAGTTCTACATCATTTCCAGTCACCTTACTCAATACCCCCATGCCTCCTAAGCTATACCCTCAACTGCCACATTATTCACTTTCGCATTAAAATTGCCCACTACAAATACCTGTCTCCTAGACACACCGCTCACTCAGCTGCTCCCAAAATACTTAGTCTCTCATGGTCTTTCTTCTCATGGCCAGGTGCATAGTCGCTAATATCATCCATCTCTCGAAAGCAATTTTCGTTTTTACCATCAGTCTGGAGCTTACCTCCTTACACTCTTTCACACTTTCGCACAACTCCTGCTTTAGCAGTAGTGCTGCCCCTTCTTTAGTTATTGATCTCACACCAACCCCTGCCTTTACTCCTAAGACATTTCCAAACCATTCTTCCCATTTACCCTTTAGTCATGTATCACTCTGAGCCAGAACATCCAGGTTCATATCCTCAAACATACTACCGATCTCCCTTTTTTTTTCAGTCATGGTGCCATCCACACACGTTCAGACACCCTAACATGGGGTCTTCGAGGAGGATGAGCACTCCTCGCTTGGCTCCTTCTCCTGTTCTGTCCTTTAGAAATTGAAATACTAGAAAGGGGGGAGGGGGGAGAATCTAGACCCCCCTCCCCAGCTGCAATCCCTCTTATTCGCTAATTACGACACGCTGGGAATACGGGAGGTAGAATTCTTTCTCCCTAGAGAGAGAGAGAGAGAGAGAGAGAGAGAGAGAGAGAGAGAGAGAGAGAGAGAGAGAGAGCCATGTCTGAGACCATACATGCTGGGTAATTACCGCAGGGCAGCAGCCAGTGATGGGGGCTGAGCCAACACAGAGCCGCTTGGGGTCGCCCTTTACCAGAGCCAGGGTGAGGGGTTGCCATGGTAACCTCTCCGGAATTTCGGGAGGTCAAAGGTCAAAGTTTTAGGCGGCTGTTGGCGCAGACACTCCTCGTCTGGCTTTGTAACGAGTGCCCCCCCCCCTCTTTCCCCCAACCCTCTGTGGCGTGTCATGCAGGAGATGAGGCGTGATGGCAGCAGGCGTGAGAGGAGAGGAGGAGGAGGATACGTCACATTCACGATCGTCCGCAGACTGTTGTGGTCAGGGGTGCCAGCATTCGCCGGGCAGCTTCGTCGACCTCTCTGCTTTAAGTAATGTTAATGAATTTCCCTGTTTGTTGGCCTGGCCTTCATGCATATGGGGGGTAAAAAGTCTCTTGTCTTACCTAATGTTTGTTTCACGCCCAACAAAGACAAGTAGGGTGAAATTCCATAGGCGAAGCCTAGCTTCAAAACATTTTTTTTTTTTACAGGTATTTATATACATTTTGTCTACGGTGCAAATTCTAATCCCCTGATGGATCTACTTTACCGTAAGTCTAAAGAGACTATTATTATCTTCTGTGGTGCGGTGGTAAGCGTCCAGGTTGTGGTAAGCCAGGTCTTGTGGTGGTTGGTAGAGGCATTGTGGTAGGGTAGTTGTAGTGACCTGCTTTTGTGATAGGTAGCCAGGTGTTGGTAACTGACCAGGTGATTGGTAACGTAGTCATAATACTCCTGGTACTGTAGTGGTAGTGACCTGGTGATCGTGGTCATAATACTTCTGGTACTGTAGTGGTAGTGACCTGGTGATTGTGGTCATACTTGTGGTACTGTAGTGGTAGTGACCTGGTGATCGTGGTCATAATACTTCTGGTACTGTAGTGGTAGTGACCTGGTGATTGTGGTCATACTTCTGGTACTGTAGTGGTAGTGACCTGGTGATCGTGGTCATAATACTTGTGGTACTGTAGTGGTAGTGACCTGGTGATGGTAACGTGGTCATAATACTCCTGGTACTGTAGCGGTAGTGACCTGGTGATCGTGGTCATAATACTTCTGGTACTGTAGTGGTAGTGACCCGGTGATGGTAGTGGTCATAATACTTCTGGTACTGTAGTGGTAGTGACCCGGTGATGGTAACACAGGATTAATACCTTGGTACTTGTAGTGGAATAATCCCGTCTCATGGGTTTAATCCTCTCCATGAAACTGACTATAGATGAGGAAGGCAGTAGTTATCCTCAAGACAGGTACGACTGACTGGCAGGCATTCTCTCTATGTAACACCCGGTAACTCCTACCACTGTCATTTGCTACTGGCCTCCCGCTGGGATTGTGTTACTGGTTGTTACTGGACTTCCGCTGGGTTTTCGTTACTGGCTTTCTACTGAGCTTATGTTTCTAGTTGTTACTGACCTCCCACTTGGTCTGGATTACTGGTTGTTACTGGCCTCTCGCTGGGCTCATGCTGCTGGTTGTTACTGGCCTCCTGCTGGGCTTGTTACTGGTTGTTACTGGCCTCCTGCTGGGCTTGTTACTGGTTGTTACTGGCCTCCTGCTGGGCTTGTTACTGGTTGTGACTGGACAGGGTGTAGGAGATATCTACCAGCTGACCAGGTCTTGGGGATGCAGTGGAGCCAGTGGGCAGCAGGAACGGTGGACGGCACTACTGGTATACACTGACCTCCAGAGACAATGGCAAGAGATACCAGGCGTTACACAAGCACAGCGGAATGCTTGTAAGAACCAGTGACACAAGCCTAGCTGTAGATAAGTAACAACCAGTAACAAGCCCAGCGAGTGGTTAGTAACAACCAGTAACACAAGCCTAGCTTCCCGGGAGTAAGTAATGGTTCATGCGTTCCCATGAGGTGGTTGTGTATGGGTCATGACAATCACCCACGTCAGGCGAGGTGGATATAAGAAAGAGAGACTGTCGAAGGACGGCGAGACCCCAGTCAAACCCATCGTTACAACTCTGTGCCATAACTCCCGAACAAATTCCCGCATTCTAAGAAACTGCAGAGATTTCCGGCATTATTATAAGGAGTGTTGTGTTAAGGGCAGAGAACCGCGGGTATCTAGGGGCCTGCAAGGGCCACCAGGCAGACTCCCTCGCCGGGACTCCCCCAACTCATGAGGGGAACCAGGCGAGGTTCTTTCGGGCCCTTTCTCCCTTTTTTAATTCTATTTTAAGAACTTACCGAAGAGGAGTTAGATCGAGTGATTGAAGGACACTAGAGATATTCATATATCTTACTAAGGATTGCTCTTAATTCTAGTGTGGCACCTAATACAATAAAAAAAAATACTGACAAGGAATAAAGTACAACAATGAGAGAGCACAAAATTAGGGAAGCAACCAACTCATAAACAAAGCAAAATGCATGGGGTGAAGACAAGGATTTTTCATTTATAAGGATTTTCCATTTACAATGATAAAACAGGACTAAATTGGTGGTTGAGACAAAGAGTGCCCCACCTATGACAAGATTTAGCTACAGTGGCAAGGCAAGCGCGAAGCGCTCACCCCACGTTTTGCTTGATGTATAAAACTATTTTCAGCAGCCACTTGCATTACATAACCATCGACTCTTTGTTCATCTGGGACTGACTTCAGCCACGTTCATATCTTTTAAAAGTGTCCTTAGTTGTTCCATGCATGTTTCTTATTTCTCTCCTAGCATTACACTGAATAATCGTGCTTGCTTTCTAGTTAAGCCCTCATATATTTTTGTCTGAGAGAAAGAGAGAAGCCCAGGTTTCTCGAGGGGCCCTGACCCGTTGGGGAGGTATGGGGTTGGGGGAAGGGAGGAATTAGGAGGGGATCATAGGGGAGGAAGTGTTTGCATCGACCATATCCAGCCACTGATGTGCCTAAGATTACTGAAGCCTCAAAGCAAGGTTCAAGGTCAGCCGAAAAAGTTAATAATAGAATAATAAAACTACGTTATAAAAACGATTGACGTACTTGAATTTCAGCGGGGTTTAATGTGCAGTAGGCCAGAGGTAGGCTTGACTTGAGGTCATCCCACATCCCAAATGGTTCAGGGCAGAGCCAGGTGTGTGACTGCTTATGGACCGAGGTCATCACTTACATATGCTCCAGGAGGACAGAGCCAGGTATGCGGCTAGTGGGAAGGCCATGACCTTAGGTTATAGCACAACGGTTGAAGGTCATCAATCACAACGTGTTGACAATCTTTAAATACTGCGGCAGAAAATAAGTATCAGGATATGTGGTGTGTAGGTAGACTTTGAAGCTTACAACAGTTTAAAAAGATATTGAATACCTTATATCAGAAGAAGTCGCTTATATAAAGTATTACGTAATGTTTTATAGAAAGTGTTATGCACACTTTCTGGAGAGTTATGGTATCTATACATGTAAACAGATGGCCAGGTGGTGATGGTCTTCACCGTTACCTTCCCTTCCTGACCTAAGAATTATTTCCGGTGCAGGAAGTGCTCACCACACCCATCAACTGGGAATTCAATAGAATAAGTAAGTATGAGGAAAATGTAATACACTGGGACCTTAGTCATCCTTTAATATATGCAGAGGTGGGTGATACATGTCTAGTGATTTGTGTTGCGTAATTTTCTCTCAGTGACGAAATCAGTGCAGGATGACCTGACTCAAATACTTATGAAGACCTGGGTTAGGTTGACCCTCCTCAGGTTTCTATTGGGACCTGTGTTAGGCATATATTACTCGGTTACCTATCGGGACCTGTGTCAGGATGACCAGACTCGGGTAACTGTAGGTGCTTGTGTCAAGTTTACCCGACTCAAGCACCTATTGGGACCTGATTTAGGCCTATATCACTCAGATGCTCATCGGGACCTGTGGCAGGCTGATCCGACTCAGGTAGTTATAGGGACATGTGTCAGACTGACCTGACTCAGTTACCTATATAGGAACTTGTCTCAGGCTGCTCTCACCTAAGTATCGAGAGAGACCTTTGTTAGGCTGACCCGACCCAGGTATCTATAGGGGCTGTGGTGCAGGGTACCTGTCAAGATGGACCTCTTCAGTACAGCAAGGAAAATAAAGATCCATGCGTTATGTGTTTTATAACAGACTCCTTGTTAATTTTGAACACTTGTGTATGTAATGTTCACCTTATGTAATGCTTGACTTACATTTATAAATATATCAGGGTCTGAGTCATAAGTCAACTGAATCACTTTTTGATGTTCAGTTTATTTGAGGGTTGATGATTGGGAGGGGATGGATAATTTGTCATAATTCATGTTTTAGATCACAGACGTGTGTGACTTGATAGATCATAGATACATATGACATGGTAGGGTCAACTGGTTTATGAGGCTGCTCAAGACATCCCTGCCCTCTTCCTGGTATGCCAGGTCTACAAATAATTCTCACGATAGCTGCATATATTTATAAGATCCACCTCATGTTAGGGCATTAGATGTATAACATATAGTGTTAGCTGTTATGTAACGAATGACTAAATTTTCAGTGTTTAAGATTTTAAAGTCTCAGTTTAGGGGCACAGTGACACAAACTTTGTAATACCATTGACTGCTTTGCAAGTATGGAAAATATGATGACTGGTGAAGATACGTTCTGTATAATTATCTTCTCTCTTGGCACTGCATATTGATTCAAAAGTTAGAAGGGTTATGAAGATCAGGACAAATTTGGGGTTAATTAGTGTAAAATTAAGTGAAATGCTTATGGAAACAAAAGAATATATGTAGACCTCAACTACATTTTCCTAGGGGCTGAAACCTTCTTTAATTTTCAATGTGATTGTTGAAATTTACCAAATTGGCATATGGAGCATCCCACCACAGGTGCAGTGAAATGTTTTCAGGTGCTACAATATATTTGTTTGCATTTGAATGCAGATGAATACACGGAGCCATCCAGCAACTAATGTTAATACGAGAGCATAAGAGTAATTAGCTAGCAGTGAAAATAATCTCATTTGCTTGGGAAGTTAAGTGAGATTTTCATAGTTTCTAATGATTTCTAAAAGTGGTTCACTAACTTTTATGTTAATTAAGTTTGTATTTTCCCTAATCCTCATATCCCTCCCTGTTATAGATTTTTGTTATCAAAGGATAAAAAGTAAAAGAAAGATCCAGGTAAAGTTCCAGTTTAGAGACACCACAGCAGTAACGTATGGATTAGTAAGAAATGCATATTTTGCTTAGTGAAAGTGATTTAGATCATGTTGGTGTGATTTGAAGAATTAGTTTTATCGTAGTGAAAGTGATTTAAATCGAGTTAGTGTGATCTGAAGAATTAGATTTATCTTGCAGACAATGAATGAATAAATGATGATGAGGATGGTTATGATAATCAAGGATTTGTAGGGCAGAAATGAAACACTTCTAGAAATTAACTGAATCCATTAAAACCTCACGTAAATTCACATTGGAGCCTAGATTTACCTTAGTCCCAATATTAGGAAGCTGTTCACATCACATATTATTCCAAAACTACACTATGCTTTGCAGATTTGGTCACCCCAATAAAAGAAGCACAGAGGTAATAAGTAAGGTCCAGAAGAGAACAACAAAGATGGTACCAGCATTAAAAGAATATTAGACACGGGGAAAGGTCAGAGGCTTTGTATTTGCCCTCTTTAGAAGTGAGAAGAGTGAGGGAATGACCTGATCATAGCCTTTGAGTTTTGAAAACAGATTGATGAGTGGACACTTTATCATGAGATGTAGGGGTAGAGCGACTAGGGGACATAACAAGAAATTAAGCAAGAAACTTAAATAAAAAAGATGTGAAGAAGTAATTTTATAGTATGAGAGTGGTGGGAATGGAATAGAATGATTGAGCTCATGGTTAATGCTGGCAACATATGTAGATTTATGAAGTTGCATGATAGTAAAGAATGTTCAAGAGATGTAGTCCTACTAGCATAAAACTCCCTCCCCACACAGTACAAATTATGTAAACAGGTATTTAAAGTCAGTGAACAAACTTCTCAGCAACTGAATACCACTGACACCAGAACATTTGCATGTTTCTCAAATAACACTGAAGATAAAGTAGATTTAGGTATGCTTCCAGAGGCTCTTTGTAAGTGCAAAATTTAGGCTTTAAAAAAAGAGCTTACTTATCATCCATTTATTTTTTCTTCCTACACACTGACTCTGCCTCAGGCAAAATCTCCTCATGATACTTGTAGTTACTTTTTCCCAAATATGATATCTTGATTTCTGACAGTAACAGACCAAAGACACAGGCACCAGTTGTCAGTGAATGAAAGAGTGTGGTTGGCTGCTAGCATTATCCCCCTTTCATGGGTAGGTTGCTTTATGGTTGTTAGGTCTCGGAGCATCTACTGACTCTGTATGATAAATGATTCTTAAAGGAGATGAATCCTCATGGATACTACTTATTTTGTGGTAAAAGAGTATTTTAACTCCCCATTTCGTATTGTATTAAATGCTCACAAGGCTTTGCCTACAATAGAGGAATGGTTTTCCATCCTTCAAACCAACATTGTTTTCACTCATACAGAGTAAGTGAAGATGCATCAATAATGTATGTTTTAAATTTTTTCAGCAGAATGGCTCATCGTTTACTGCTGCGACTTGGCCTTTTAGGAGTTGGAGGAGCATCAATTACTTACAACATTGATGATATAGAAACAGCAGCAATTGGGGCTGTGAGATTTGGCAGAGCAGCTGTTACAGTTAGTATTCCTCTATTTTATTTTGGAGGATGAGTGAAGAGCATGGTACCAATGAGTGGGATTTGAATAATGGTTTTAAGTTGTTACTACAATAGCCAAGCTTAATTTTTGTACTAGTCATATATCTTAAATCACCAGAATCAAAGAAAGGTGTGGTAACCACATCCTTCATTTGTCTTCTTTTTCATGTCTCATGGTATGAACTGTGGGTTTATAGAAATAGAACTCAATTGTGCATCTGTACAACTGTCATTTTTAATGTCTTGAATTCTAGTTTTTAATCAGTACCCTTGATTATGATGGAAGTTGATAAATCATAGTGAAGTGACACATTTCAATGATCCTTGGCTAATGTTAATAAAAATGGAGCAGAATTGTGTTTGTATGTTTGTTCCTGTATGTATTCCTGTCTTTATTATCTAAAAGAAGTTTTTTGTGTTCCGTTTTAGCCATACTTGGTGAAACTAATATCATAAGTCATTTTGTCTTGTTTGACCCTTGGAATCGATTAATTAGTCAACATTATCCAGCTTCTGGAAGCAGCATATCTTTGGGCTGCAGGAGCCTTTGGAGAGAGGTCCTTAGGTAATTGCAAATAAACTTTTACCAAGTCAAGATACCTTTCTAGTGGGTCAGAGTATGTGACAGAATAGTAGAACAAATAGTTCTTATCATTAGAATGCAGTTCCATATCTGGTTTATTATTTGTTTTATATTTTCTAATCCCAGATTGAAAGAGTGAAATGATAACAGTTCTGTCCTAAATTTGTACCTGAGGCCATGTCATAGGTAATGTCATGTGAGAGGTGGCATCATTCTCGCAGTTAGGTGAATTTTTCAGTAGAATATTCCAGAAATACCCAAGGTAGGGACACATGCTGCACTTCAGTAGACCCTCATGTCAAGTTATTCCAGTATCCACCAAATTAGTAACTGATGGAATTACTTTCCTGAACTTTTTAAGAAATCATATATTAATTTTTAGAAAGTTGGGAAAGAAGATATGGCCATTTGTAAATGTAACATTGACTTAAAGTATGAATGCATACATCATATCCACAGTAAATGGACATCAAAGCCTAGAATGTTTACTGAGGCTTAGATGATGCATTTTTACTTCTTGAAAAACAGTACTGGGAGGGTTCTACTATTTGTTGCCTAAATGAACATAACGAAAAGCTTGGCTTGTGCTTCAGGTCGCATTAATTTTTTTTATTGTCATACTGTCGATATCTTAACATTAAGCTATTGTTATGGTTACCTTTAGTTTTTCCGTATTGTCAGTTTCCAAGTATTTTGTAATCTCTGCCATTTCAAAAATTGAACACACTGCCAGATGGAGAGATACAATATATAGACACAATGTTGATATTCCAGCATGGTTGGGACCAAGCATCTCCCAGATTTCATAGTTTTCCAGTATTGTATTTAAGAATTTTTACCTACCATAATTCTATTATTTTATATACCTAGTATAGTTTTTATATCTTTAGAATAACATATATGTAAAAATATTTCTTTCTTTCTTTCATACTATTCACCATTTCCCGCATTAGCGAGGTTGCGATGTAAAAATATATTCATATATAAAGAAACAAGTGTTGAAAAACTTTTGATTGTACAGCTTGTCTTTCTAGAAGCCTCAATGAAGGCAAAATGAATAAGAAAATAACTATGAAATTACTAGGTGCTTCGAGGGAAGCACCTCTCCATACATTAAGCAGGCTATCAACAAAAGGCTGAAGTGGAACAGCAGTGTGAGCAGCCTCAGAGAGGCAGTACCATGGACTTCAGTAATTTTCTCCCTGATTTTAGGAAATTGCCAGACATTAGGAGAATATGGTATTTTGAAATCTAGTTCGCTTTCAAAGTGCTGAATTATTGTTTGACTACCATTTTTTTTTTTAGGATTCATTTTGAATATAATCCTGTTAGTGAAAGTAGGACTTTGGCTAAAAGCTTTATTGTATGGCCCCAGGTGACAAAAATTGTTGCTGATTATCGGACAACTCTATACTCAGGCTCGGTTACGCCTGAGTCAGATGGCTATATGGATATCAAGTCACAGGTAATGCATAATTTTTCTGTTTGTCAAAAGTTCTTTCAAAAGTTCTTAGAAATCTGGTAGAAGGAATAACTAGTGGATTTTAAGCAGGCCTTTTAAATACAATTGTGTTGGTAACTTGATCAGTAATGCATTGCTGATTGGTATGTTATTCACTTATTGTCCTCACACATATCATTTCATTTCATAATTACTGGATTAATAATTTTGGATAGAAAGACAAATTTATAATTCAGGTATTCAAAATTCTGATATTGTAAGGTTTAGATTTTGGTAAATTAAGTTGTTCCTAGATTTATATACAGTATTATGTTATAGTAGAATTTCAATGAATGGTCTGCCTTTATGTAAGAGAATGGTATTTATCTAAGATTATGTGTTCTTTTTATGATAAATTGGATTATGAAATTTCTAATTTTTCTGCAATAATTGCTCTTTCAGACACATTTGCGCTCTGCCAAGCAATTGCTAGAGCTGTGTTGTTTAAATGGCGGAGCATTCGTTAAGGTTAGCTTCACTGTGGTGACTTTACAGTCGGCATTCCCTGCCTTATTTTACATTTTGCACAAATATCCATAGGTGTTTGTTGAATGCAATTCGTAAATATATTTAATGAGTATGGATTTAAGTTGTGGTGATTCTTAAATTTCTGTTTTAACATACAAAGTAAACCAAAAGGTGAATATCTTGTTTCTGCCTACAGGTTGGTCAGCATCTTGGTTCCTTGGAGTACCTTCTGCCTTTAGAGTATGTGAATACCATGAAGGTTCTGCATTCTAATGCTCCCAAGTCTTCTCTTCAGGATATCTATCAAGTCATTGAGGAGGAACTCAAATGTAAGGTCAGTTTAGTTGGTTTCTGCTCTCTTTGCTTAGCTGAAGTGGGAGCCCCAGACTTGAAACTACACCACCTTCTCTGTCTTTCTGTATTATTAAGCATTTTTGTAAATTTTGTGATAAGTTTCCCAGAAAACCATTTGTAAAGTTCAGCACAGTATTTTTTATTATCATTTGAAAAGGTAAAGATGGTCATATTTCACTTGTCCACCTATTCTTACTCTTTGGAGATTGTTATGTGGATTTTTTCACTTTGTCTTATGAATTCTTTGAACTTCAGCTATCAAGATTTAAATTTTACCTTTATTGACTTAAAAGAAATGTTTCCAAATATCACATATTTTCTTAAGTGTATACACCTGAAACATACACTGCAACTTTCTTTTGAAAGTTTCCTTAGTTATACTGGTGTCCTAGATTGATGAATGATCAAATATATGCCAGGTACATTATTAATATTGTAACAGTCATATTCTCTGAGGTTCTGATCTCAGATCTCTGTTGTATCAAAGGAAATTGAACTTGGTCATGAACTTTAAGTTCTACATAAATATCCATGAGGAAAGGAGAGAAACACAGCTACCCAGGTATCTCCTGTGTGTTATAGAAGGCAACTAATATGGACAGGAGCAGGAGAGTAACTAACATATGGGAAGGTGTTAAGGATTAAGAAAAACTGCAAAGGTTTCAGTGGTATCCACTGATGGGTAGATGAGAACTTCACAAACTTTAATGAAGAGAAATATGAGCAAATAAATCATTGGGCAATTAATGCTATTTCATTGCCTACATACAGAGGCCCTATAGGAAAAGTAGTGGAGTGAAGCAGTGTCTAAGATATGGGAATTAGTGTAAAGTTTGAATTTTAAAACATTGAAAAATAGTTGGGGAACAGCTAGATAGTGAAAGTAAAAGTGAAACTGTTTTGGAGTGGATCTAGAAAGCTTCTTTGGAAGCATGGGAAAGTGTTTATGTACTTGATAACTGGATGAAGGCAGGAATTGTTCCACTGTACAAAGGAAAAGAGGGTAAAAGTGAGTCTAAGAATCATAGAGGAGCAAGTCTCCTTAGTATGCAGGTTTGCAAGTTGTATGGTAGTATTGTAATTGATTGTTTAAAGAATCAGTGAATCCCTGTATGTCATTGAAGAAAAAAAGGTGGTTTTAGGATAGGAAGAGGCTCTGTTGTCTCTCTTTCCTATGTAAATGGGGAAAGTTTTAGGGAGACAGAAGGTGTTTGCAGTATTTTTCAGTTTGGAAAGGTGTGTAAAGTTTCAAGTGTGGAGGTCTGTCCATGTTTCATTATAACAGTAGGTATGGGTGGATGGTATGTGTGAATGGTGTTGCAGAGGTTGTATGTACCAGCTCTGTTCCATTAGATTAGAAACAGAAAAATGATGATTGATATTAGTTAGATAGATAGATAGATAGATGAAAATTAATGCTCACTGGAAATAGTGCATTAAACCAAATGTTTTGTATAACAAGCATTTTATTCTTTCACAGCCCGAGGAATTATTTGTAGAATTTGAACCAGAGCCACTGGGTGCTGCATCCCTAGCACAAGTTCATCGTGCCAGGCTTTACAATGGCCAAGAAGTGGCAGTCAAAGTGCAGCATCCAACTGTAAAGGCTCATTCTAGGGTTGACATGAAAGGCATGGAGGTCAGTTCTTGAAAATTATTTTATTAACAGTTTAATTACTAGGTAATTATTCAGGAATTGCTATTTCCAATAAAGTCTATTGTAACGATTATTACCTTATATTACCTTATACAGAGAGACTTCTTTTAACATAGCCTTGTATAACAGATTTTTTTTAAACTGATACAAAAAATATATATTCGTTTAGAAATACAGATTAGCTTCCTCTACCATTAAGATTATTCTTGATAGCATTGAGAGAATAAAAAGAAGTAGCTAGTCCACCACATCCTAACTTGCAGTGAATTTTTCCCATACATGGAATAAGCCACTGGAGATAATGGAGAGTAGGCCAGAAAGTGTAGGTGCTCTTTCAGAGTGTGGCAATGGTGATCAACAATGCTCCAACAAACTTATGTGGTTTGGGCACATGGAGAGAATGAGTGAGGAAAGATTGACCAAGAGGATATATGTGTCAGAGGTGGAGGGAACGAGGAGAAGTGGGAGACCAAATTGGAGGTGGAAAGATGGAGTGAAAAAGATTTTGAGTGATCAGGGCCTGAACATGCAGGAGGGTGAAAGGCGGGCAAGGAATAGAGTGAATTGGATCGATGTAGTATACCGGGGTCAACGTGTTGTCAATGGATTGAATCAGGGCATGTGAAGTGTCTGGGGTAAACCATGGAAAGTAATGTGGGGCCTGGATGTGGAAAGGGAGCTGTGGTTTCAGGCATTATTGCATGACAACTAGAGACTGAGTGTGAACGAATGGGGCCTTTGTTGTCTTTTCCTAGCACTACCTCGCACACATGAGGGGGGAGGGGGATGTTATTCCATGTGTGGCGATGGGAATGAATAAAGGCAGACAGTGTGAATTGTCTGCATGTGTATATATGTATGTGTCTGTATGTGTATATATATGTGTACATTGAGATGTATGGGTATGTATATTTGCGTGTGTGGACGTGTATGCATATACATGTGTATGGGGATAGGTTGGGCCATTTCTTTCATCTGTTTCCTTGTGCTACCTCGCAAACGCGGGAGACAGCGACAAAGCAAAATAAAATGATAATAATAAAAATATTAACAATGACTTCGTTTACCCATAAAGCACCAAAACAGCAATTGCAGAAGCATTCTATAGGACTCACTAGTGTAAAAATTGATGCTGTCAAAAACGCGTCCCCATAGGTACTGTGTTATAACGACCCCTTTTGATGGATTTTTCACTTATGGAGCATTCTACAAGAATGCATCTTGACTGTTATAAGAGGTCTCTGTTTTCTTACATACGTACATGAGTCTTCTAGCTTACCATTATATATGGAACTCTTCTCTAATTTGTCATATTTATGTATCCATTTGTGTGCTGGCTTGATACTTTCATACCACCTACTTGGAAAAAATTACATGTTTGTTGAAGGGAGAATTCCTTTATGCTGTTTCCTTCTACCCATCAGTAGATAGCCTTTTGTAGTGACAATTACATTACTTATATGTTTGATGTTTCTCTAATTGTCACATAATTTCTAGCTAGACAGGATTACAGAAACTTGGTACAGTAGTTTCATTTGCTTATGTTTGATTATCTTGGACTTACCCCAACAGACTGCATACCTGCTCAAGACCCTTGCACTTACCTCCCTCACTACTGCATCCATAAACAAATTAGATAGTCATGGTGACATCACACACATCTTCTGCAGACCTGCCTTCACCTGGAGCCACTCGCCATCCTATCTACCATTTGCACACATTCCTTGATCTTTTGATAAAGATTCTTCAATGTTTCTTGTAGCGTTTCTCCCTCAGTAGTTTGTAACACCTTCTGCAAATCATCTTTATCATCCTTAGTATATGCCTTCTCCAGACCCATAAATGTCATTAAGTAATTCTCACATACATTTTTCAATGCAAAGACCTGTTCCACTTATCCTCTGCCACTCCTGAAACCACATTTTTGCTCCCAGTCTGATGCTGTGTGCATGCCATCACCTGTCAATCATCACTCTCCCTTACTGTGTACTAGTAGAGGTCCCTCTGTTGTTGAGAAGTAGAGATACTGCTATTGTTGAAAGGTAGAGATACTCCAGTTGTTGAGAACTCGATATTCTCCTGTTGAAAAGTATAGATACTTTTATTTTTTAGAACTAGAGGTACTCCTGTTGTCGAGGACTGGAAGTTTTCCTGTTGTTGAGAACTAGAGATACAGATATTGTTGAAAATGAAAGATACTGATATTGTTGAGAACTAAGAATACTGCTATTGTTAAGGACTAGAGATACTGATATTGTTCAGAACAAGAGATGCTGATGTTAAAAACTAGAGATTCTCATGTTGTTAAGAGCTAGAGATACTCCTGTTGCTGAGTAGATACTCCTTTTGTTGAAAATTAGAAATACTCTTATTGAGAACAAGAAATATCCTATTGTTGAGAACTAGAGATATCCTATTGTTGAGAACTAGAGATGTTCCTATTCATGAGAACTAGAGACATCCCTGTTGTTGAGAATTAGATACGTCCCTATTGTTGAGAGCTAGAGGTATCCCTATTGCTAAGAATTTGAGATATTCCTATTGTTGAGAACTAGAGATATCCTGTCATTGAGGACTACAGCTACTCCTTCACTTGAGAACTATAGATACCTCCTATCATTGAGAACCAAAAATATCTCATGGAAAGTATCAAGATACCATTTTGGTTGTTAATGATAAAGATCCTTTTTGCAGCTACTTGTCACTGTTATTTTTTTTTTTTTTTTTTTTTTATACTATTTGCCATTTCCCGCGTTAGCGAGGTAGCGTTAAGAACAGAGAACTGGGCCTTAGAGGGAATTCAACATGAGTAGTTAGTTGAGAAGATATTTCATGGGAAGATTTCAGGTGATGCCATTTTAGAAGTTGTTAATAATAAAGATCCTCTTTGCAGCTGCTTGTAGGTGTTGTGTCGCATGTATTTCCTGACTTTAACTTTAAGTGGTTAGTAGAGGAGATGAAGAGGAATCTACCAAAGGAATTGGATTTCACCCATGAAGCACATAATGCTGAAAGAGTTGCTGCACAGTTCTCACATTTTCCATGGTTAAAGGTACCGTTACTCTCTTGTCTTGTAGTAAGCATGTGAATGCTATTTGGTTACTTACATGTGTATTCAACCACCACACTGTAACCCTTATCAAATGGTCTTAAAACAGATTTTTTGCTTCATTTACTTTTTCAATGCATAATCCCATCATTACTTTTTGCGCTACCTCGCTAACGCGGGAGACAGTGACAAAGTATAATAGATCAATTAAATGATATGCTTTTTCAGTGCATCTACTGTTCAGCATAATTTGCCTTCTCATTCTTTGCTCTGCTGTAAGTATTTATAACATTCTTCAATCACTGTACCCACTCAGCCTCCCATACCCTTAAACTTTCTTTTACTCAGTGCCTGAGCATTCTTTTTTTTTTTATCAAATATAACATTTGTCACTCCCTTCTTTTTATCATGGTTACAGCCACTCACATTCAGACAACTAAGCCCGAACCTTTGAGGAAAGATCCTCACTGTTAAAAGAAAGTGAAATACAAGAGGAAAGGGTTTCTAGTCCCCCACTCCTGCCTTTTAGTTGCTTTTCATGACAAATGGGTATGTTTGAAGGAATAGTGGTTCCAACAATGTTGTATGGTTGCGAGGTGTGGGCTATGGATAGAGTTGTGCGCAGGAGGGTGGATGTGCTGGAAATGAGATGTTTGAGGACAATATGTGGTGTGAGGTGGTTTGATCGAGTAAGTAATGTAACGGTAGGAGAGATGTGTGGAAATAAAAAGAGTGTGGTTGAGAGAGCAGAAGAGGGTGTTTTGAAATGGTTGGTCACATGGAGAGAATGAGTGAGGAAAGATTGACCAAGAGGATATATGTGTCAGAGGTGGAGGGAACGAGGAGAAGTGGGAGACCAAATTGGAGGTGGAAAGATGGAGTGAAAAAGATTTTGAGTGATCGGGGCCTGAACATGCAGGAGGGTGAAAGGCGGGCAAGGAATAGAGTGAATTGGAACGATGTGGTATAGCGGGGTTGACGTGCTGTCAATGGATTGAACCAGGGCATGTGAAGCGTCTAGGGTAAACCATGGAAAGTTGTGTGGGGCCTGGATGTGGAAAGGGAGCTGTGGTTTCGGTGCATTATTACATGACAGCTAGAGACTGAGTTTGAACGAATGGGGCCTTTGGTGTCTTTTCCTAGCGCTACCTCGCACACATGAGGGGGGATCGGGGTTGTTATTCCATGTGTGGCGAGGCGGCGATGGGAACAAATAAAGGCAGACAGTATGAATTATGTACATGTGTATATATGTATATGTCTGTGTGTGTATATATATGTGTACATTGAGATGTATAGGTATGTATATTTGCGTGTGTGGACGTGTATGTATATACATGTGTATGTGGACGGGTTGGGCCATTCTTTCGTCTGTTTCCTTGCGTTACCTCGCTAACGCGGGAGACAGCGACAAAGCAAAATAAATATAAGTAAAATAGTATATATATATAAAGTATAATAAATAAATGAAATAAAATATGTATATATATATAAACGCCCAATTGTATGCAGCATTTATGGATCTAGCGAGTGTATGATAGGGTTGACAAAGAGGCCTTGTAATAGATGTATGAATATCTGGGATAAGTGTAAAATAACAGTAAGGAGTTTTCAGTGGGAAAGGAAGGCATGGGAGCAAGAATGAAGGAAGGACGATGAGTTATTTTTGATGAAGGTGGGTCTGTGACAGAGATATGTTGTCACCCTGGTTTTTGAATATGTTTATGGACAGGGTGGTGAAGGAGGTAAATGCATGGGTTTTAGGTCAAGGGACAGGTCTGTGATATGCTGAAGGTGACAGTATATGTAAGGCATTCAGTTGCTGTTTGCAGATGGTGCGTTTTTGCTGGTAGACTCCAGAGAGAATCCCCAGAAGCTGATGACAGAGTTTGAGAGAATGTGTGATGATAATGAGAGTACACTTGAACAGATGTAAAGTAGTGAGGCATAGCTAGGAGATGAAAGAGGATATTTTGAGTTTAAGTTCGAATGGGAAGGACTTGGAGAAATTTTAGTACTTTAGGAACCTGGAAGTGGACATGGTTGCAAATGGAACCAAGGGAGCTGAATTGAGTCAAAGTGGAAGAGGAGGCTATGGTCATTTGTGCATTAGGGTGCATATGGAAGGAGAGATTAGTGTATGTTAGGGCAAATATGTGCTTGTTTGAAGGTACAGTAATTTTAATTGTATTGTATGGATGTGAGACTTGGGCTTAGAATGCAAAAGAAAGGAAGAGAGTTGATGATATACTTTTGAAAATGAAATATCTTAGGATATGTGATGTGAGTTAGGTTGATTGTGTAAGAAATGGTGTAAGAGACAGTTTTGGTATTAAATGCAGTTTGATTGAGAGAGTTGACACAGATGTGCTGAAATGGGTTGGAAGTATGGACAGAATGAGCAAAGAGACTTACTCAGAGGATCTGTGCATCAGAAGTGGATGAAGCAAGGGGGAGGTGGGGACTGGAAAGATGGAATGATGGAGTGAATGAAACTCTGCAGTCAAAAAAATGAGACTAAACTTTCCATATAGTGAGATGTGTGCATGGGATAGAATGCAGTGGATTGATGTGGTGTATGGGGAGTGATGGGCTGTCAGTGGGCTGAATCATTGTGGTTGAAAAAGTCAAAGTAAACCATGGAATAGTCTGTGGGACTTGAATGTGTATGGTAATCTTTGGTTTCAGTACAGTACATACGACATGTAGAGATTGGATGTATAGAAATGAGATTGCTGTTTGTTTCCTTCTGCTTCTAACTCATGCAAGCTCAGGCAAGAGAAGCAGTTACATAGAAAAGGAAATATTAGCTTATGAAGAATAAACTCCTTTGACATCATAACCTCAGACCTCCAAGTCTCAGCATCAAAAGTTATGGTCGGGAATCCATGTGTTGGAAGAGTTTCCTTTGTTATCATGATTTAGTGAAAGACTTATTGTTAGTGTTATCCCCTTGCTTGACTAACTTAGAAGAGCCAGTGAATCAGAAGAACCCAGGAACATCTACAGGACACAAGTAGAGATGATTGGTGGATTTGATATTGGTATGTCTGTGCTGGGTGAGTGCAGATTAAGTGGAATTGTTGTATGATGAAGTCATATATTGTGACCCTGAGATCAAATAGGGCTTGGAGACTGGTGGAAAACATATAGTATATAATAAGTCATCGATGCACATAATGACTCCTCTCTTATTTATTCTACTTACCTTCATTCTTGGCAGATTCCTGCAGTTGATTGGAGCCATACAACAGATAGAGTCTTGGTTATGGAGTTCTGTGAAGGTGGCCAGGTAAATGACAAGAACTACATGGTTACTCATGACATCAACACCAATGAAGTTTCAGAAAAGATTAGTAAAATGTATTCTGAAATGATTTTCGTAAATGGTTATGTTCACTGTGACCCACACCCAGGCAATGTGTTGGTTAAGAAAGTCAATAATGAAGCGCAGATTATTCTGTTGGATCATGGACTTTATACGGTGAGTTCAGTTGACATTACAAAGGATGAGTTAGTAAGCTTAGAGATAGAAGTTTAAAGTATTTTACATATAAACATCAAGCCTTGCACATTGAGTCCAAACTTTTCCCTCATTTGACAGTCTCAAAATTGTAATTTGGAAGTACATGGGAAGGATATATTGCAGAGAGACTTGATGATCCAGTGATTGAAAGACAGATACACTTTGCATAGACATGATAAATAATCTTTCTAACCTTCCCACCCATCCATCAAGTTTAATAATGTTTGATGTTACTTTTAAGGCTGTTACTCAAAATTTAGGTTGTTACTCCAATTTTTTAGCTAGGATAGTATTTACTGCTTTTAATTTTGCCTTATACTGATAAGAATTATCCAGAATTCATTGAAATGATAATGGCACACTGACTAATTCCCTTGTAATCAACATTTTAAAATGCTTGTTTCCCTTCCTTTGATGTATTAGAGCCTGACAAGTGACTTCAGGCTCACTTACAGCAGGTTTTGGCTGAGCATCCTCAATGCAGATCTTAATGAAATTCAGCGTTACGGAGACCAGTTGGGCGTTGGGGAATTATTTGGACTTTTTGCCTGCATGGTCACAGGACGATCATGGGACTCTATTACAAAGGGGATTGACAAGAAGGAGCGAACATCATCAGAGGTAAGTTTTGGAGATTAATCATGTCTGAACTTCTTAGGAAACAACATTTGACCTCACATCTGTATACTGTTTATGTTATTGTTGACTCACTTGTCATTTACATGGATGCAATTGCATATAGGCATGTGCACCATTTGTGAGAATTAGTTTTGTAGCAGTGTTCCCAACCTTAATGTGCTGATTTGAATTCTTCTACTGATGAATCATTCTGGTCCTTTACCAGAAGCATCTCCAGTAACCTCTTTAATTCAGCCTCTCCTCTCTTCCAAACTGATAAATTTACACTAATTCTCCAGCTCTTAAAGCCACTCTTCTTTGGATGATTCTGCATCTAGTCCTCCTTCCCCATCTCCTCTCAGTGAACCCTTGTCCTCTCTTACCTTTTCATCATGTCAGGTATTCAAAAGAATTAGTACTTTCTCAGCCCCTAGTTGACAAGACATGGTTTAGAAGGCATACCTATTCAAATATAAAGGAAGTGTGCATCTAAGCTATTTTGTCTGTTTTAAAACTCAAATGTTTCTTTTTTTTTTCTTGGAAGCATACTTCGGTGCAACCTATCCTGAAGAGAGGAGACTGTTGTAACCTTTCCAACTAATACCCCATTGCTCTTCTTTTCTTGCCATAGTTTGTGAAATTTTTCTTAGCTTTCACATATTGAAACTCCTAGAAACCATTCCCTTCTTTCAGATCACCAAGATTTGCAGTGCATGGTCTACAAAGTTCACAAATTACTCTGTGGTCTACCCTGGTCTCTTCATATTCCCTGGTTTACCATGTTTACATCTCTCACTCCACCAAAAACCACATTGCTCCAGTTCATCGTATCCAGGGCATGCTTCCAGCCCTCCTGATTGTCAGGCTCTGTATGTCTATGACATATACAGCTGGTCATTCCCTATCCATGACATGCACAGCTGGTCATTCTCCATCATTGATGCACAGCTGATCATTTTTTGTCTATGACATAGACAGATGGTCATTTTTGGTCCATGATATGCTCATTTGGTCATTCTGTGCCTATGACTTGCATAGGAAGTCCTTCTCTGTTGATGATTGGCACAGCTGGTTATTCTCTGTTCATGACATGCATAGGTGGTCATTTTTCCCTGAGAAAGTTTGAAGCTAACCATTTCCCCTTTTCTTTAGAAGCTTTCTTGCTTTTGTATTGGGAGATGGCATATTGAGTTGTAAATTTTGGGAAAGACCTGTTTTGCCAGCAGAAGTAGCTCTTCTCTCTCACCAAATTTTACCCCTGCATCAGTTTGAAGATGTGTTGATTTGGCATAGATACACCACCACTCTTTCATCTACCAGTCATCATATGAAGCTTGAGCTGACCCCAAAATCAATTCTCGAAGCAGGATTTAGTTGCTCATGTGTCCTTTTATAGTAGATTGAGGAAAAGATTTAAGGCTGGTATTATAGAAAACCAGTCCTTTCTGAATAAAGAAGTCCTTTTCTATTGTCATTGCAGATTCTGCTTGCAAATGATGGTCTTTAAAGATCATCCTTGTGTACTATAAATGGAATAAGAGAAAATAAAGTGGACTTCAGATAAAGACTTAAGAGCCACAAGATGTTACCTACCCAGTTATTGTAATTGCAGCAGGTATCAGAAAAATCATACAGGTGTTCTAACTTGAAACCTTCTCTGCCATAGAATGACTACTCATTGTGCATTAAAGTAATATCTTGCCCCATTATGAAGGTGTAAAGAGGAACATTATTGTATGAAATTCAAGATATAAGTTACAAATGATGTGCTCTTCATTATTCAAGTTAGAGTTGATCACCCGTAGATTGGTATGTTATAAAAGGATTCATAAAGCTTCCATAGTAGTAACAAGCTGTCTTCCTAATGTCATTTAAGAAATGATTGATGTGACATTGTATAACGGATCCACCTGATAAAACTAAGGTGATGTCAGTTTTAGCAGATATCAAATTATTGAGAAATTGGTACCTTTTATAATTTCATTTTATTCCCTCAATCTTTGGCAATACAAGTTTAGACAAAAAGAATTATATCATTTCCACGTTATTTACCCTTCAAAATAATTATCCTTACCTGATCTGTCACACTTCAACTAACATACAGAACAGTATTGCTGTTGGTTTCTTTATGTTTGATGTACCACAGTTAAACACATCTGATAAAGCTCTCTTCAAATGTTTATATAGCTTTACATAAAGACATCAACAAAGCACCTTGCTACTTTTTTCAGTGCTATGGAATATATAGGAATATGTTGGGGATAGGGGAGAAAGAATACTTCCCACGTATTCCCTGCATGTCGTAGAAGGCGACTAAAAGGGGAGGGAGCGGGGGGCTGGAAATCCTCCCCTCTCGATTTTTTTTTTTTTTTTTCCGAAAGAGGGAACAGAGAAGGGGCCAGGTGAGGATATTCCCTCAAAGGCCCACAGTCCTCTGTTCTCAACGCTACCTCGCTAGTGCGGGAAATGGCGAATAGTATGAAAGAAAGAAAAATGTTGGGGTGGAACATATGTTCTCTCTCATGTCCTCTTTCATAAACGTTATGGTGATTCTAATTACTATACAACTTTATCCCAACTAAAATTATATCAGCTCCATGCATTAACAGAGCATCTCCCACAAAGTTATTAAATTACATTCTTACAGCAAGATGAAATCAAAGCTGATGCAGCTAAATACCTGCCTGAGATCTCAGCTGTGCTGAATCGGGTTCCTCGTCAGATGCTTCTCATCTTCAAGACCAATGACTTGCTAAGGGGCATTGAGTTTTCTCTAAACACACAGGAAGGGTAAGTCAGCCTTTGCATTCTACTGTTTTAGCCACATTCATTGTACTTGTTAGCATGGATGTTAAATGTTTTTGTTATTAGATTTTCACATGTTAGAGGCAGACCATCTAAAAAGGACTAAGTCATGATCACTCAGTACTTTTTTGTTGCGTTTTTTCGAGGGCAGTAGAATACCATTTATTTTATAGGAATATAGATTGTATATGAATTATTTGACCTATGACTATAGATTGCTGTTGATTTTACATGACTATAGATTGAATAATAATAACTTGCCATAGGATTGTAGTTTGCCATTTATTTTACAAATGTTTTGCATGCATATTTTAAAGAAGTACATTCTTTTTAGTTCTGCTGTCTAATGGTGAGATCAGATAGCATGATATACATGTGTATTATTTATGTATTATACTTAATCTTCGTTTCCCCACGTTAGTGAGGTAGCGCCAAGAAGCAGATGAAGAATGGCCCATCCACTTATATACACATATATACATAAACACCCATACATGCACATATACATACATATACATATCAACATATGCATACATATACGTACACATACACAGATATGTACATATATACACGTGTACATATTCATACTTGCTTGCCTGCATCAATGCCCGGCGCTACTCCGCCCCACAGGAAACAGCATCGCTACCCCCTAGTCTGTAAATAGTTAACTACCAACAATTAGCCTTTTGCAGTGATTCTAGGATCAATATGCTGTTCTATTTAGGCATATTTCTTAAATTTTCTTCAACAATAATATTTGGGTAAGATAAGCTTCTCTCAGCTTATGCTGTTTAGGTACATATGTGAATAGTTCATATCAAAATATATTTTTTGTTTTTAATTATTTTGTTAATTATATGCTTCATAATGCATTTTCTTTCTTTTCAGCATGAAATCATTTGTGATAATGTCACGGTGTTGCATACGGTCACTGTTTGCTCACAAGAGGATGCTTTGTAATTCTTTGCTGTGTGCTGCAAGAGTGAGCATTGCAGAGACCTGGGCACAGTTTAAGATCACACTTTATACACTATATCTTCTATGCATTCGGTCAGAACTGGGTAAATTCATCAGTAAAACATGGATGACGAACAATAGTGTAAAGTTATGAGCGCTTAAGGGATGTATTAACGCTTTTTCATCACTGTAAGTATTTAGAATTCTTGTAAAGGTAGCATAAATTTGTGGTCACAAATGCATAACTTATTCTTATTTATTGTTCAGGTCATCAGCAGGAAACCCTATATTTTTCATGCTTTCCCACTTGCTTAAAGACAAAATTGTAAAGCGGTCCTGGATTCTGCCTGCCTGTGCTTACATTTTGAATGAAGAATCACCTTAATTAAGGCTGTATCATCATCATTAGATCATTAGATGACATTTTGAGTGAAAACCACCTATATTGAGGCTGTATTAACATCATTGGATGAAAAGGAGTACAGTCTTGTCTAGGAACTTCACACTTCTAAGAAGTCCACCAGGAACTTCACGCCTCTAAGAAGTCCATCATTTCTCTACTTCTAAATGAAGTGCACCCCTGAAGCTACAGGAGCTCCTTAAAAGGGGTTCTGAGGTTATATGATCATACTAATGATAATATAATTATAATAAGATTAAGTTATTGAACATATTCCTGCAGAATTTTTCTGATAATCTTACCATAACTTAGAAGTGTACACCTAAGGGACATATACCACATCAAACCTTTTTAGCAAACTTAAGGTTTTATCACATGTACACCTATGTAAGTGTATGCTGCTCTCTCAGAAGGCCCACTTTATTAGAATGTTGGAAAAATGTTGAAATATGCAATTTTTTGTTACATAGTTGTTGTGAATACAGTCAGAATATTACCAGGTTAGCTAAGCAGAATGAATTATTTTCTGGGTATTTTCTGGATGCAACTCAAACTTTAAACTCAAACTTCATAGATTTTTTTCAGGGTTGTCTTGGTTATGTTTAGACTGCCGTTTAAACTCTTACCCAAATATCCTTTGGAACGTTTCATATAGACATATTGCATTTATTTTTGTACATGTTCAGCTGGATTTCAGGGAATTTGATATGCATCGTTCAGCTGTAATCTTTGTGCTGTATTTTACTTATCAAGTTATTTACTTGTAGGTGATTTCTGTAGATGGTATCCTTGTGAGCTCCAAGTTGTATCCTAGCAATTCTCCAGGTGATTTCCTAAGGCATTTTGCATTGTATGATGTTACTTGTTATGAGCTCAGTATAGTTTTTCCAGATTGAATTAATCACTGCATAAAGAACATTGAAGTAGTTTCACAGAACTGGTTAATTTGAAAGAGGATATTTATTTAGTTTAGTGTCTCATTGTTGCTTGCTTATGGATACAGCATGAGGGAAAAGTCATCTTTAGTGAGTCTGTATCATTGCCAGATGATGGAAGGGACCGCAGTCTCATCAAGAAACTTCTTATTCTGAAAGAATCCATTACTTCCCAGATTTTGATTGTCGTGCAACTTTCAAGCTGTAGGAGCCCTATAGAATGGGTCCTTGGGTTTTATATAATATTATTGTTGAGATCTGAGATTGACTGGAAAAAATTTGGAAGTAAAGAGATTTAGATACCTGGGAGTGGAAACAGCTGCAAATAGAACCATTGGAGCTGCAGTGAGTCATAGGGATGGGAGGGGCAAAGGTCCTGGGAGCACTGAGGAATGTATGGAAAGAGTGGTTATTATCTGGGAGGGCAAAGATGGGCATATATGAAGATGTAGAAGTTGGAACAGTGTTGCATGGATGCAGGGTGTGAGCTGTAGATGAGAATGGACTGAAGAGGTTGAATGTACTGAAAATGAAATGTTTAAGAATGATATGTAGTATGAGGAGGGTTGACTGAGTAAGAAATAGGATAAGAGAGAGGTGTCGTTATAAGAAAATTATGGTTGAGAATTGAAGAAAGTGTGCTAAAATGGTTTGGACACATGGAAAGGATGAAGGAGGAGAGTTCAACAAAGAAAATATTTGTCAGATGCAGATGGAACAAGAAGGGGAAGACTGAATTAGGGATGGAAGGATGGAGTGAATAGAATTTTGAATGCTCGAGGCCTGGACATGCAGAAAAGTGAAAAGTCATACTCAGAAAAGATTGAAATGGAGTGATGTGTGCATAGATGACATGCTGTCAGTGGACTGAACCTGGACATGTGAAGTGGATTAAGAAAGCACAGAAAGGCCTGTTGGGCCAGGTAATAGATAGGGGTGTGTGATTTCAGTGAATTACACATGACAGCTAGAGAATGGAAGTAAGCAAATAAAGCCAATTATTTTTATGTTCCTGGTGCTACCTTGCTAATGCTAAGCAGCAGACAAGTATGAAAAAAGAACATAGCATTATCAAGTTAACCCATTCATTGTCAGGTTTTATATGTTATTTTATTTTCTGCTCAATGTTGCCAGAGTGTATATATGATGACCTACATATACATTGTCCAGAGATATGTATGGAAACAACCTTAACAAACAAGGCATTAAGATATGTACAGCTCCACTAGTAGAATTCTAATCATGTTGTTCATCTGCATTACACTAGCTCATTGCACTCTCCTGCTGTCATGAATAAGGGAATTATATGTCCCTTCATCATCTGTCAACCATGCAGGTCAAAAACCTTCAGCATCAGTAGAGCTTATTTTAGCTCCATGTCCACACTGTACTTGCCTAACATAAATCTGAAGACATGACTAGCAACCCTTTCCTTCCTCTCACATACCTCACCTGGAGACCATGGCAGCTCTTCCACTTTATGCAAAGTGCTATTTTGAACAGGATTATAATGAGTTGTATTCAGTTATGATAAGATAAGGTGAATTAAGAATTGTAAAAATTGTAGTAATTTTGAGATCCCATACACTTATCTTTATGATTGGATATATGTTTGTGATTTAAGCTGCAGATTTCGTTCAAAAGAGTTAATCAGGGCTCTGTACCAATGCTGTAGATATTAATGTATATTTGTAATTATTGTTTTATTATTTTATATGTGATTTTAACTTATTTATTGTAGTTCTGTGATAATTAGTTTGGTCAAAATGAGGATACAGTGATAAGTGTTATTCTTGTAAATAAAAGCTGTACATACGTCAGAAATAGATACGATAACAAGGAGTAAGTTTAGTGCAGGTGAATGTCATTAGCTTAAACTTTCATCACATATATAACACTTGTACATATAGTTTCATTGAAAGTTGGTTCTGTAGGGATTCACTTCTTCATTCACAGTGAATGGTCACTGAAATCTTATAAAATCTTTGCCATGTCCTTTAAACAAAGAAAATGCTTAATTGTGGGTAGGTATTTTTCTATTTTTGAAATTTGGTATTTAACAAGACATATCACATGTTTGCAAATCATTGTTAAGATGTGCTGAATAAGGGATGATTATTATACATTAAAATGTTGTCATTATTATGTCAAGATGTGATGAATAACAGTTGCAATCTGTGTGATGAAGTATCTATGTATGTTAGATATGGAATTACTGTTGAAATGCTACAAATATATTTTAGTAGATATTATTGTATTTCATAATGCTTTATTTCATCTTTTTAGATACTGGCTTTACTTCAGACCTACATGAAGATTAGATACCCACAAAGGTAAAGTTAAGCAGTTTTTGTAGAATATCACAATGTTAGTCCTAATATGAAAGAAAAAATACAGAACTATTTTTGGATTAGTTCCATAATAGATATTAATGAAGGGTAATGGAGGGTTTCAACTGTTTAGATTTATTAAACACTCTGTAGCCTATAATGGGAAAATCAGGGTTTTAGACTGGTAATGTTTATCTAATGCTTAACATGTAATGAGTAGGTATAGTAGCTATAACAGATCAGTCACTTATTAAAGACAGTAATGATAGCAGTATTTTCACAATATAACATGAGATTTAAGGAAGTGACTTTGCTGTTATGCTTGTACTGTACATGGAATCTAATTCAACTGATTAGTGGGAAATTAACATAGTTTTGTACTGTACATGGAGTCCAGAAGTTCAGTTGATAAGCAGTGGAAACTGAATCTAGTTTTAGCTTTTCTGATATCCAACAGCAAGTATAGTTGCTGAGACAAATGATGACAGCTGAAGAGACAAATTATGAGAGCCCATGAGAAGTTATGCCAGTTGATGAGACAGATTATGACGTGTTGAAATAGCAACTATAGACATTTCATTATAAATTTTTTGCCACAAAAGTAGATTTTATAATGTGGGGTGGAAAATGGAGATGACATGGGGTTGTTTGTTTGGTGAAATGCCTCTTCCTTAATTCTAGAGGCTTTTTATTGTATCACCGCTTTGTGTTGGTAATTTGATTGGCTTATTCTTGTCATATTTAATCCTTTGGCTGTGTAATGAATGTCCAGCTGCATTCTTAAAAAGTGTCACTTTTCCAGCAAAATATGGAAGTGGTTATTAGTCCTTTTATACTGTTTTTCTTCATTGAGGGAACACCATAAATTTCATATTTGATTAACATTTCTTTAAAACAATGTGAGAGGATAAAGAAAAAAAATGAATAGTAATAATGGGTTATGCCTACAGGATAGCATAAACTTTTTCATATGTAGCAGATTTCCTGAGTTTTGCACCCAATGAATAAATTGTAAAGGGCATGAAAAATTGATTAGGTGGATTTAAAGGGATGCTGAGCACCATTGCTCTGCCAACTCATGAGCTCTTGTAAACAAACCATCGAATGGTATCTTTATATATATATCTGTATTCATTGATTATAATAAGCAAACTGTACAGCATACAAAGAATCATTGAGTTGGATTTGAAGGGATACTGATTTGTCCAGTATTGCCATCATGTAACCACTCATGACAAACATTTTATACTGTATTTCTTATACATTATGATACAAAATACACACTTACACAGCTCATCTTGAAATTATAACATTCATGAATTACCTAAGTGATGATGAAAACTTAGTAAAAAGAGAAATATATAAATTACTAAATGGATGGCAGCCATCAGCTGACTGAGTCATTGCTTATACTTGAAGTTTCATGCTACCAACATGTGAGAGCAGCACCTTATGGGACCATGGCGCCATTTCCTTATTGTGGATGGGGCAGCAGTTTGCATTTGATGTATCAACTGTTTTTCAGTGGCTGTAGGCTATAGTCTAATTCTGTGGTGAGAAAGAATATTGTAAAATTTGCAGCCAAAGGGTTGTGTCACTTTTCTTGCTCCTCTAGGGGTTGTCATGGTAGCGATGGTTTTGATGGTCGTTGCCAGTCTATGTGCAATATCGTGGTAGGACACACGAATCTTAGCATAATATCAGTTGCTCACGACATGATGCTAGGATCCGTGACCCTCACCACTCACCAAGCTTCATCATCCATTGACATCATCTCTTGTGCTATCCAGATGTGGTAGGCTATCCAGATGTAGGGCTGTGGTGTGGTAGGCTATCCAGATTTAGAACTTCATTGTAGAAAACCCTTCAGCTGTATGGCTGTGGTGTGCTGGACCATCCAGATGAAGGGCTGTGGTGTACTAGACCATCTAGATGTAGGGCTATGGTGTACTATACCATCTAGATGGAGAGCTGTGGTATGCTGGACCATCCAGATGTAGGGTTGTGGTGTGGTAGATCACTCAGATGTAGGGCTGTAGTGTGGTAAATCATCCAGATGAAGGGCTGTGGTGTGGTACACTAGATGCAGGGCTGTAGTGTGGTAGACAATCCAGATGTAGGGCTGTGATGTTGTAGATCATCCAGATGTTGGGCTGTAATGTGGTAGGCCATCCAGATGGAAGATTGTAGTGTAGAAGACCATCCAGATGGAAGA
Organism: Panulirus ornatus; assembly: GCF_036320965.1. NCBI lineage: Eukaryota > Metazoa > Arthropoda > Malacostraca > Decapoda > Palinuridae > Panulirus > Panulirus ornatus. The sequence continues at coordinate 12,903,086 of NC_092281.1, forward strand.
GTGTGGTGTGGTAAACCATCCAGATGGAAGAGTGTGGTGTGGTGTGGTAGACCATCCAGATGGAAGAGTGTGGTGTGGTAGACCATCCAGATGGAAGAGTGTGGTGTGATAGACCATCCAGATGTAAGAGTGTAGTGTGGTAGACCATCCAGATGGAAGAGTGTGGTGTGGTAGACCATCCAGATAAAAGAGTGTGGTGTGGTAGACCATGCAGATGGAAGAGTTAGTGTGGTAGACCATCCAGATGAGTTAGTGTGGTAGACCATGGAGATGGAAGAGTGTGGTGTGGTAGACCATCCAGATGGAAGAGTGTAGTGTGGTAGACCATGCAGATGGAAGAGTGTGGTGTGGTAGACCATCCAGATGGAAGAGTTGGTGTGGTAGACCATCCAGATGGAGGGGGGTGAAGTTTGATATACCACCCAAGATGGGAAGGGGAACATGCGGATCTCTCATATTCCCTGGTTAAGGCTTGGCAGGCAGGGGGGTCTAGGGGACACCTCAGGGGCACCGCCGTAGCGAAGGAACATATCGAGTGAAACAAGCGTTAACCGAGATGGAGGCGAGGGTTGAGTTGAGGTCGGCAGAAAACGGGAGTGCTCGAGGAGTCAGCATGGAAACTGCAGCCGTCTGTGGAATAAAGTTGATGGTGTTTGGCTGACAAGTAAACCTAATGTAAACATCACACAGGAGCTTAAGCCTTGCACGACGAGACGACTGACGTGTGGGGGGAGGGGTTTCACTTCGTTATACCTGTGGATCAGAAATGAGACACAGACAGAGATACATGATAATAAAGAGGGGTAAGAAGAAGGCAAATGAGAGGGAGGCGTCGCCTCTTGATAACAGAGAGTCTTAAGTTTCAGGAAAAAGCGGCGGGTGGGGAAGAGTAACTGTGGGCAGGGAAGGCGTAGTGGGTTTATAATATTATCCTCCAAAGAACTGCAGCGACCCTGAAAGAGATATACAGAGATGAAGGAACAATAAAGATGGTGCATGAGGCTGTAAAACACTCGCATCTTTATGGAGATGGTAAACTATTGATGGTGGCGATGATTGAGATTATAAAAGAAGACAGACTAATGAACTGGAGGTACATATGGTGGCAGGGAGCCATGCAAAGTTTATAGAATGTGTACGGGAGACGTTGCTATAGCCAAGAACCAAAGCTTCATGGTGAGAGCTTATGGGAAGTTTGGCATGAAGGAAGGAGCATGTGCGCCTCTAGCTCCTGGTACGATGATGATATAATAAAAGGGGGGAAGAAGAAAAAAAAGTCGATGAAAGATGTCAAGAAGCAAACGAACTAGGAGAGGTGCTTGCGGAGAGAGGCTATAGGCGACACTGCAGCCAGCCAGCCAGCTCCGCTTGTAGAGAAACAGGAACGGGTGCATCACAGGAAGGCAAGATCGAGGAACATTTCTGAATGCTGTTGTGGAAATGTAGGGCAGACCTCGTCATGCTGAAGGTCACAGCGTTATGCTGATGGGTCTAGCATCATGCTGGTGGACCTCACCGCCATGCTGAAGGGTCGTACATCATGCCGAAGGGTCTCACCGTCGTTTTGAACTGTCGCACATCATACTGAAGGGTCGCACTGTCGTGTTGAAGGGTCGTACATCATGTTGAAGGGTCGCACCATCGTGTAGAAGGGTCGTACATCATGTTGAAGGGTCGCACCATCGTGTTGAAGGGTCGTACATCATGCTGAAGACATGAAGATGGTTGAGACACAATCAATTAATTGTAGGGGGTTGGAAGGAATCCCTAGATGGGAGGGTACCATCAGTCATGAAGGGTACCGCTGGTCAGGGAGGGTACCTTTCTACCACAGTCTTCTGTACAACGATCAGAGTATATGACACCAGTATGTGGTACCAAAGCCTGCAGCGCCATAGCACACTGTACCATAGTCTTCGGTACCTCCCTCCCTACCTACCCACCCACTAGGTTCCCTGCCATCGGACCTACCTCCCTATTATCCTACCTACCTACTGACCTGTTAACCTACCTACCTACTGACTCCTGTTAACCTACCTACCTACTGACTCCTGTTATCCTACCTACTTACTGACCTGTTAACGTGCCTACCCACTGACCTATTAACCTACATACCTACTGACCTGTTAACCTGCCTACCTACTGACACCTATTAACCTACCTACCTACTGAGCTGTTACCTGTCCACCTACTGACCTGTTAACCTACCTACTTACAGACCTGTTAACCTACCTACCTACTGACCTGTTAACCTACCTACCTACAGACCTGTTAACCTACCTACCTACCTACCTACTGACCTGTTAACCTGCTTCGGACCTACCGATTGACCTACTTGACCTGCTTCCCTACCTACATGAGGCAGGAGAGAGACAGAATAGGACAGCACAGTACAGAGTATTGCAGTGCAGTACAGTGTAATGAAGTTCATTTCAGTACAGATCAGTGTAGTGCAGTACAGCACCATACGTTACACTGCACTTCCCGGCAGTGCAGTGAAGTAGTATTGTAGATAACAATGCATTAGCAATGAAGTGCAGTAAATCTGAGTACAGTGCAGTACCTTACAGTAGAGTAGTATTATACAGTAGAGTAGAATACAGAACAGTTCAGTACAGTGAATTATGGTGTAGTACAGTACATTACAGTGTAGTATAGTACAATACAGTGACAACTACATAGACGGAAGGAGAACAAGAGAGAGAGTGCATGAATTGTGAGAGGAGTATATGAGTGAGAGGAAGGGAGAGTGAGGGAGTACATGAGTGTAAGAGGAAGGGAGAGTGATGGAGTACGTGAGTGTGAGAGGAAGGGAGAGTGAGGTAATACATGAGTGTGAGAGGAAGGGAGAGTGAGGGAGTACATGAGTGTGAGAGGAAGGGAGAGTGAGGGAGTACATGAGTGTGAGAGGAAGAGAGAGTGAGGGAGTACATGAGTGTGAGAGGAAGAGAGAGTGAGGGAGTACATGAGTGTGAGAGGAAAGGAGAGTGAGGGAGTACATGAGTGTGAGAGGAAGGGAGAGTGAGGGAGTACATGAGTGTGAGAGGAAGGGAGAGTGAGAGAGCTGAAGGAAGGAGCATAACACTGAACGTCTCAGCATAACTGCTGAGGCAAGAAATTCTCAGCTGTTTGTGATTGGTTCTGGACCCCTCACTAGGTCCGGATGGTCGTCCCCTCACTAGGGCCCGGATGGTCGTCCCCTCACTATGGCCTAGATGGTCGTCCCCTCACTAGGGCCTGGATGGTCGTCCCCTCACTAGGGCCTGGATGGTCGTCCCCTCACTAGGGCCCGGATGGTCGTCCCCTCACTAGGGCCCGGATGGTCGTCCCCTCACTAGGGCCCGGATGGTCGTCCCCTCACTATGGCCTAGATGGTCGTCCCCTCACTAGGGCCTGGATGGTCGTCCCCTCACTAGGGCCTGGATGGTCGTCCCCTCACTAGGGCCTGGATGGTCGTCCTGTCACTAAGGCCTGGATGGTCGTCCCCTCACTAGGGCCCGGATGGTCGTCCCCTCACTAGGGCCCGGATGGTCGTCCCCTCACTAGGGCCCGGATGGTCGTCCCCTCACTAAGGCCTGGATGGTCGTCCCCTCACTAGGGCCCGGATGGTCGTCCCCTCACTAGGGCCCGGATGGTCGTCTCCTCACTAAGGCCTGGATGGTCGTCCCCTCACTATGGCCCGGATGGTCGTCTCCTCACTAAGGCCTGGATGGTCGTCCCCTCACTAAGGCCCGGATGGTCGTCCTCTCACTAGCGCCCGGATGGTCGACCCCTCACTTCTGTGAGTGGGGGTCCTTGTACCCCTTACTAGGACCCGGATGGTCGACCCCTCACTTTGTGAGTGGTGGTCCTTGTACCCCTTACTAGGACCCGGATGGTCGACCCCTCATTTTCTGAGCCACCCTACGAGAACCCACTGTCTGGGCCCAACAGCTACGTGTGGTCGCTTAGGACAGGGACCCCCCCATAGTCTGTGGCTGGCGGGTGTAGTGACTGGCGCACAGGCTGGCGGGTGTAGTGACTGGCACACAGGCTGGCGTGTGTAATGACTGGCCCACAGGCTGGCGGGTGTAGTGACTGGCACACAGGCTGGCGTGTGTAATGACTGGCCCACAGGCTGGCGGGTGTAGTGACTGGCGCACAGGCTGGCGTGTGTAATGACTGGCCCACAGGCTGGCGGGGTGTAGTGACTGGCGCACAGGCTGGCGGGTGTAGTGACTGGCGCACAGGCTGGCGGGGTGTAGTGACTGGCGCACAGGCTGGCGGGTGTAGTGACTGGCGGGGTGTAGTGACTGGCACACAGGCTGGCGGGTGTAGTGACTGGCGCACAGGCTGGCGGGTGTGGTGACTGGCGCACAGGCTGGCGGGGTGTAGTGACTGGCGCACAGGCTGGCGGGTGTAGTGACTGGCGCACTGGATGGTATCGGTACAATCATCAATATTTTCATTTCTCGTCCAGTGGTGGGAGAGGCGCAGCTTAACCCTCCCTCCGCTGAGGTATATTACCACTCTCACCAGGCCAGCCAGCCAGTCCACCCGTCCAGTACCATGGTTAAAAAAAAAGGGAAAAAAAAATCTTGCAACATTATGATATATAAGATGAAGATATTCTCTCACCGGTAATTGGAATGATAATGAACGAGACATTTGGCCCAGATTTAAAAAAGAAATAAAAAAAAAGGTAAAAAAAAAATTGCGATGGTTACTCCCTTGACTTCTCCGTTCATTGTCAGTCAGTGCGGGTCGCGTTCTAGGTGAGTGGGAAGTTGGCTAAAGTTAACAATGATATTCGGAAAAGAAAATTTTATCATAACTGGAAATTAATCCTCCAGTCAACCTTATGTGTGTACAGCTGATGTCCCGATCTCCGTTCCTCTGCTGTGTGAGAAAAACATTTTGCAACGTGCTGAGTTAAAGCTACACTGTCTGCACTACATGGAATAAAAAAAATAAAACAGCAAAATCAGATAAGTTTTATTTGAGGATAATGATAAGAGGCGAAACATGAGACACTTAATGTCGTGCCTGCTCTGTACAATAAGTTACTTATGACGGGAAACGTGCCAGAGGAGTGGAAACTTGCTAAGGGAACACCCATTTCCAAAAGGGTGTGATACATCGCTGCTCGGAAATTATCGTCCAGTTAGATCAACGTGTGTGTAGTTGGTTTCCATAATGGAAACTTATCCTTCAAGATAAGATTGTGGACCATTTACAGGAGCAGCACTAAATTAAAAAGATTTTCATCGTGGGTTTTTCGACGTTATTATAATCGTTCATGCCAGACATACCTGCTTGATTATAATGATAGAATCAATATTTATCAAGACACGAAAGTTTTTCAAGTTGACGTCAGCTGTCCTAAGATTTTCAAAAGACGTTTCGATAAAGTCCCACATCAGAGATCAACAAATATTTTTCGCGTGGTATAGATGGTGGTTTGTGCTTCGGTGATTTAAAGAACTGACTGCCTAACTGGCCGTAGAGTAGTGATCAATGGCCAAGCCTCGCTATGGTCAGACGTAACAAGTGGTGTGCCACAGGAATCACTCTTTGGACCCGTTCTTTTTTCTTTCTTTTTTTCCATATATTTATGATATTGATGATGGGCTGCATTGTAAAATATCAAGCAGGGAAATAAATCAACAGCATCTGTAGCTTCCAACATGAATAAACTAGTGGAGTGGGGTCACAGGTGACAGTGATGGGTGCGGTTTTATCAAATCGAAAGTTAAAATGAAAACGCGAAGCTACGATATGAATTCCGTTGAGCTACTCAAAGGTAAATGAGAGAGAAAAAAAATGGTCCTATAATCTCTCTGGTGACGTAAAGCCATGTAATTGGGCCAAGAAAATTCTTATAGATTTATAAGCAAGACTTCTGAACTTATGGAAATTACCCTAAAGTAATGTGTTCAATTTTACTCACCCTTCCTGAATGACGGAGACAAGTATGGACGATGGTTTACTTGACTAGTTTTTGATCTACTCTGGTTTACTTAACAGATAAGGGAAGATGTGTGCATTGCTGGTATACTTGGTTAACTGTGGTATGAACTGGTGTACTTGACTATATAGGTGTGGTATACGCCGGTATACTTGACAAGTAAGGTCAGATGTGGTATACGTAATTGGTTAGATGAGGTATACGCGGGTATACTTGCCAAGTTAGGTATGGTATACTTGACTGGTTGGGTGTGGTATACACTGCTATATTGGACTGGTTAGGTTAGGTGTGATACACGCAGGTACACTTGATTGATTAGGTTGTGGTATACAATGGTTTACTTGAATGTTTTATTTGTGGTAAACGCTGGTATACTGAACTGGATAAGTTAGGTGAGGTAAACTTCACGTGAAGTTAGTTGTGGTATACTTACCAGGTTAGGTTAGGTGTAGTATGATTGCCATGTTGTGTAGTATACTCTGGTATACTTACTGGTTAAATGTGGTAAGTGCTAGTAGACTTGACACGTTAGGTGTAGTAAACACTGGTGAACTTGACTGATTATATGTGGTATACCATGGATTACTTGACTTATTAAATTTGTGGTATACATTGGTTTCCTTGGCTGATTAAGAGATGTGGTGTACAATGTTTTACTTGACTGTTTAGGTTAGGTTAGGTATGGTATACTAGCCAGGTTAGTTTTGGTGTGGTTTACACAGATATAGTTGACTTTATGTTAAGTGTGGTATACGCAGGTATGCTTGAATTGTTAAGTTTGTTGAGGTATATGCTGTTATACCTCTGGTTAAGTGTGGTATACGCGGGTATACTTCACTGGTTAGGTGAGGTGCAATATAGTTGCCAGTTTAGGTTAGGTGTGTGGTATACGATGGTAGACTTGCCCAGTTTAGTATACGATGGTACACTTGACTGGTTAAGGAAGGTACTTGCAAGCATACTTGTCTGGTTAGGTTAAGTGTGGTATACACTCGTATATCTGACTGGTTAGATGAGATGGTATACTTGACTGTTTAGGCTGATGGTATATTTGCTTGGTTTAGACGTGGTATGCTTGCCTGGTTAGGTATACTTAATTAGGTGTGGTGTACTCTGGTTAGGTGTGGGGTACGCTAATGTACTTGACAGGTTAGGTTTGCAAAATTAAGTATACTTGACAGGTTAGATGTGGTAAACACTGGTATACTTGTCACTGTCCACAGTTGTGTTAATATGTTGGTATACATGATGCCTGGAAGCGAGTGTGTGTGTGTGTTGTCTACGTTATAAAGAAGGGGAGAAAAAAAAAAAAACGTTGAGTGTGTGCTTACGTTGAACGTGTGCGTTGTTTTGTAATTAAAATATAATTGTTGTACACTGACTATGTTTCCGGTGCGTTGAGCGAGTGGCGGTAACTAACTGGTTGGTCCGTCCCGTCGTTGACAGCGTTGAGTAGTGTGCGTTTAACGCTGCGGCGACTGACAGCGTCGAGTTCGCACGAGGGCGATCGTGTGTGACGCACAGGTCCTCCCGCAACAGAAGCTTGGGGCAACTAGTCAGAGAAGCTGCTAGGGCTGGACTATATATGCCAGGTGCGAGGCGGGAACCCTGCCACAAACACTTGAGGGCAGACAAGCCCCTAGCCGCCGCCCCGCACACCGATCCGGGGGGAGGGCCATGCGTCCCGATCCCTCGCTGACGGACTGGTGATGTCCCCATTGCGTATTCAGTTATTAGATAAGGTAATCTTTTACCCTGTAAGAGTATCTGAAGTTATATAAGAAATTCGAAGAAGATACAAGGAGCTACTTTATAAAAGTAGTTTCAACTTTATGGTTCTCGAGAAATCTGACAAAGGGATCAGAACACAGGCGTCATCCGATTACCCGGGCGTCGGCTAACACAATCACCCTCGACTCTGGCTTAAGCTCGGCTGTCAACATCACCACATATCGTATTTAATCGATTGGTTCTTTATTCCCTTTTTTTACTGGATGTTGCAACCTCGTTAGAGACATCTTTCAGTGACAATTATGTATACCCGGATTCACGACTTTCAAAATTCATTCGTCCAGACACATCATTAATCAGAAATGCATTTGTAGTTTGGTGTACTGCACGCAGCCAATGGCGGTTCTCCTGCAGGAATGAAATGGGTTGAATTATGGAAAGGATGGCGGAGGTCTAGGGCGGGAGTCGACCTCTTGAAAGATTATGACCCAACCTGGACTGAGACAAACACTACCAGTTGGACATTTTATATATATAATGTTTAGGACTTGTCATACTCTCTCTCTCTCTCTCTCTCTCTCTCTCTCTCTCTATATATATATATATATATATATATATATATATATATATATATATATATATATATATATATATATATAATTCTTTCTTTTTCTTTTAAACTATTCGCCATTTCCCGCGTTAGCGAGGTAGCGTTAGGAACAGAGGACTAGGCCTATTTTGGAATATCCTCACCTGGCCCCCTCTGTTCCTTCTTTTGGAAAATTAAAAAAAAAAAAAACGAGAGGGGAGGATTTCCAGCCCCCCGCTCCCTCCCCTTTTAGTCGCCTTCTACGACACGCAGGGAATACATGGAAAATATTCTTAATCCCCTATCCCCAGGGATAATATATATATATATATATATATATATATATATATATATATATATATATATATATATATTTTTTTTTTTTTTTTCTTTGTCGCTGTCTCCCGCGTTTGCGAGGTAGCGCAAGGAAACAGACGAAAGAAATGGCCCAACCCACCCCCACACACATGCACACACACACGTCCACACACGCAAACACACACACCCATATATATATATATATATATATATATATATATATATACACACACACACACACACACACACCATACTTGCTCGCCGTTTTCCACAGTAGCGAAGTAGCGCGAGGAACAGACGAAGGTCCATCGCTCACATTCGCACATTAGCTGTTATGTATAATACAACGAAACCAGAGCCCCCTACCCACAACCAAGCCGCACAAACCTTCCCGTGATGTTTCCTCGACCGCTTCATATTCCTTACTTCAGCTCAGTGACAACACGTCGCCCCCTTTATGCCACATGACTCCAATTTGTTTTATTCCATGCACACCTCGCACCCTCTTGCAGGTTTAAGCCCCAAACCTTCAGAATATCTTTAACTCCATCCTTCCACCGCCTCCTTGCTTCCACCCCCCCCCCCCCCCTCACCTTTTTCATGTACCCTCCACTTCCGACATGTAATCCTCTTGGTCAACCCCTCCTCGCTCATCCTCTCCACATGTCCAAACCATTTCATCACGCCCTCTTCAGCTCTCTCACTCTCACACTCCTCCTACCGCACCTCCATCTTACCCTCTCATTCCTAATCCCATCCACCCACCTCACACCTTATATCATCATCATACATGCGTCCTTTGCTCCCTTCCACTGAGATGATGGTCTATATATCGAAGGAGTTGACCTCTTACTCCTGCCTGGTGACTGTACTCAGTCCATATACAAACAATCCACCTAGGCTTCCCAGTTGTCTAAGACGGAGCTCACTTTCTCGTGGAAATCCAGGAGGGTTGTTACACACGGACCTTCCCCTGCAACTGTGCTGTCTCTCCGTTACTTCTCTGTAGAAAGTCAGCCACTTGTTTTCTAATTAACCTTTTCCCAGGATCTTACGGACCACAGACGTTAGTGAGACCAGTTCAGCCCCTGTCCTTGATCTCCCTTCCTATAGATAAGTATGGGTTGCCCCTTCCCGTTCCCCTTGGCTCTGTGTGTTGTTCTGTGGTGACGTCTTGAGCAGTATTTGAAGACGTTTATCTAGCCTATGTTCACATCATCAACCCGTATAGTGAAATTTCATCACGACCATGACCCTTCTATGGGTTCAAGATCTTTTAGTATTGTGTTCCGTCTTTTCCACGTATCTCGATGATTTCTCAAAACCCTCCTCCCCATTCCACCTCACTGGTGTTAGGACTAGAGTGTGTCTGTCTTCCACTGTGGAAACACTTCTGAACTTGTTATTCAGTTCCTCACGTCATCATTACATCAGCCTGGTCGATTCTTCTTTCTGAATCCCTTAGCTTTTGATTAGCAGTTTCTAAGCTGACACCTGATCCCACATGAATCTATGGGAAAAGCTTTCATATTTTTTTTCTCTCCTTCCTCATCCTCAAAGTCCTCGCAGTTTTAGTTACTTCATTTTTATCCTAGTATACTATTCCTCCATTTCTATCCTGGTTACTCCTTCCATGCTCTCTTATACCTTGCAAATGGCGGCTGTTTGGAGTGGACGCTTGGACCTTCGCCGCTGCACATCACGAAGCTCCTATGCTTTTTTTTTTTTTTAACATCTCTCCTAAAACCTTACCTTCCTCCCGCCATTGCAGGTGAGGCTGGAGGTACCTGTGGTCCTGTCCGGCCGTCTTGCCATTCCCCCCAACCTGTGGTTCCATGTTTATCACACATGATAAATATTCCACCAAGTTCCAACTTGATTTTAAGTTGCTTAGCCTCCATCATTCCCAGATAAACGTGTGTGTGTATGTTTACAGTGTGTATGTTACGGGGGAAGATAATTTTATACTTGTTGTCACCACGTCTCTTAACATTGTATAAATATGTATATACCATGTTTTTTACGCACACACACACACGTCTCCTAGATGCCCATTTATCGACCAGCCCCGAGGGGAAGATAAACACCTGGGTTGGGTGTGGTTAGACTGTCACACCCACGATTCAAACGAACCCATGTGGGTCCGACCCCGGGCTGGCTGGTGGTGATGGCCCATGGTCGTAACGATAACACTTACACCCAGGAGGCCCGTGTGTACCTACCCGTGTGTACGAGCAAGTACACTCTTAGCAGGTGTACACCCTTAGCATTCAGCAACCTAAAATTCCGTTTGACCTTAAGTGGCTGTAAGTGGGATGTGATAATCCACAGACGCATTTTAGGTCACACCTTAAACTTACATTGACCCAAACATCAGATTACGGAGACTTGCCATTTGCTTGTTCACTGTAGGAGTTACGTAAGACATATGACGACCCAGTTGATATAATTCATGTATGAAATCATTCAGGTGTCTTGAACAATGCAATTGTCTGTTCTGTCTCGTTTTAAGATTGTGTATATCCTGTATTAAGGTGACTACTTCATGATCCTGTGTTAGAGATATGGACAGTGTGTGTATAGTCCTGTGTTATGAATAATATGTAGTTCTGTGTTGGAGACATGACCACTGCATAGTCTTGTGTTAGAGACATGAACACTATACAGTCCTATGTTTACAGACATGATGTCTACATACTCTTATGTTGAAGACATGGCTTTTACGAAGTGCAGTATTAAAGACATGACAGTTAGAGACATGAGCACCACATGGTCGTGTGTTAGAAATGAATGTATAATCCATTGTTAGATACATGATCACCAGAGTCCTGTGTTGGAGATATGACCACTGCATAGTACTGTGTTAGTGACATGAATACCACAGATGGCTCACTTTTAGAGGCATGATTACTTGATAGGCCTGTGCTACAGACATGACCACTACAACATAGTCCTGTTATATATATATATATATATATATATATATATATATATATATATATATATATGGTGACATCAGATACCCTTTGCAGACCACCTTTCACTTGGAACCATTCACTCTCCATTCTTCCTACTTATGTACATGTTTTACACTGTTGACAAAACTTCTAGCAGCTTTCCTCCCACACCGTATATTTGTAAGACCTTCCTCAAGGCATTTCTAGCAACCCTATCATGTGCTTTCTCCAGATCCATCAATTCCACATACAAATCCTACTGTTTCTCTCTCTCACACAAGTCTAGTGAGCAAAACTCTAGTCCACACATTCTCTATCACTTCTAAAACCACATTTTTCCTCCCCAGTCTGATGCTCTGTATATGCATTCACCATTTCACTCATCACTCTCAAGTACAACTTACCAGGTACTCTCAATAAGCTTATACTTGAGTAGTTCAAACACTTACCTCTGTACACCTTCCATTTATACATAGGCATTGTACATGCATTCCACCCATCCTTATGCACCTCATCATGATCCATATATACATTGGAAATCCTAACTTACCAGTCAACAAACAGGCTTCACCATTCTTAAGAAATTCATCTGCAATATCATCCCCTACAGCCACCTTGCCACATTTCGTCTAATTCAAGGCAATCACTTCCTCTTTTCCCCACTAAACCACTTTCCATGACCAACTCACTTCACATACATTTCCGACTCACAGACCTTATATCTACCACCCTATCCACAAACATTCAGTAATCCCCAAAACATTCGTGCCATCTCCTCACCTCATCACTACCTGATATCAGTTCCTCATTAGCCTCCACCAGTGTTCCCATTTGCTCTCATTTTCTTACCATTAACCTTCCAAAACTATCTTTATTCTCAATTAAGTTTCCTTGTACTTGCTCACCCCAACTCTTTGTTTGCCCTCTTTTTCAATCCTTGTACCTTCCTCTTGCTGCTTCTCTTGTACTGCTCCTAATCATGGCCACTCCTTCCTTGTTTCTCATACTTTTTTTTCACAAGCAATTTTACTTCATCCCACCACTCACTACCCTCTCTTACCTGCCAGTCCTCCTACTTCCACATACCTCTCCCACACATGCCAGCATTTCTTCCTTAAATAGCTTCCATTCCTCACCCACTCCCCTAGTTTCATTTACTTTCACTTTTTCCCTTTGTAAAACCAGTCTCCTTTGGTATTTCTTGCTAAGTCTCTTTCCCAAGGTTGCTCACTTTCATTGTCATCTTCACACCCAATGTCTTTTCATCTCCCAAAAATCTCTACACATCTTCCCTCACCTCCATGAGGTAAATCATGAAACATTCCATCAGCTGCCCTTCTCAACACATTCGTATCCAAGAGTCTCTTTAGTACAAAATCATGAAACATTCCATCAGCTGCCCTTCTCAACACATTTGTATCCAAGAGTCTCTTTTGTACACTCATGTAATCCAATAATGCCTACTTACTTCTCTCCTACTCACATATGTATATTTGTGTATCTCCCTTTTTTTAAACCAGTCATTTTCAACACAATCTCTGTAAGCCGTTCACCATACCCATTCACCTCACTGAGTACTCGATGTCATCCTTTTATATCATCAACTGTAACACTGCTTTCTTTTGCATTTAAACCTCTCATCACTAATACCTGATTTCTTGCATCAAAACCTGACACTAACTCAGCTGTTCCCAAAACACTTGTCTCTCATTACTCGGTGTATATGCATTCATAATGACATTCTCACAACCCACTTTCATTTTTACCCACATCAGTCTACCAAGGGCTCACTTTCATACACTTTTATCACACATTCCCACGACTCCTGCTTCAGCATAATGCTACTCCTTCCTTCCCTTTTGTCCTCTCACCAATCTCATAAGACTCCATTTGTGTATAAAAATTCTGCATGCATTGTCCAAGTCAAATACCTATTTCGAGGATTAAATAAACCTGCTGCATGTTAACATATATTCAAAAAGCAGATTACAAAATTTATCTTTACAGGTCAATATAAGACTTTTAAAAGTGTCCATAACAGTGTCCATTACTTTTAATTTACTTGGTAAACCCTTCAATCTTGCTGCCTCAGTGACAGCCAAAGTTTGGGTTTCTTTGCAGAGAATTTCACCTTCAAAATATGGTAAGGATGAAAGCTGCCTCCAGTCAGACAAACACATTCTCCAGTTTTCCTGCTTAATCCCTGATTACAGTGTAACTCTTGAGCACAACACTGTGACCCATGAGCATAATGGCACAATCCTCGAGCATGACGGTGCAGCCCTTAGGTATGATGGCTTAGCCTATAACCTATGGGATCAGGTCAATGGCCTGAACATCATACCCAAAGATCATACCAGTATGCTCAAGCGTCTACATGAGTAAAAGCTTGGGTATGTCAGTGCGAGGCTGAGCTGATGATTACTCTTTCTAGTTGGTCTGGCACATCTTCATGTCATGCTGTTTGAGCGAGATCCAGAGATTGAGCTGTTTGGCACGGATTTTAGCCCATATGACATGGTCAGTGAGGGCCAAGATAGAGGCTGCACTCTGAGCTGCTGCCTCAGGATAAAGGACAGTGCCACAGCCCATACCTGCAACATAGTAAAATGACTAATTTACATACTTTTTGAAAACTGATTACTATACTTATGTAAACACTAAACTTTCTTATTCAAATTACAAATTGTTTGATGGTATAGCATATTTGATGGTACAACAGCCACATCAGTACTGTATGGATGCGAGATGCAGGCCTTCAACAAAAATTTAAAGGATAAGGTGAATGTGTTGGATATAAAATGCTTCAGGACAATATATTGTGTGAGGAGGGTTGACTGAATAAGAAATGATACAACAAAAGTATGACAGTAAGAGGGAATGCATGAGAGTGCTGAAGAGGATGTGCTGAAATGGGTAGGATGAGTGAGGTAAGGATAGAGGGTATATATGTCAGAAGTGGAAGAAACAAAGAAAAATGGAAAGCCAAGGAAGATGTGGAAGCAGGTAGTGAAAGATGCTTTCACGGCTCGTGGTCTACACATGCAGAAGGGTGTCAGGCATGCACAGGATATGCAAACTGGGGCGATCTGGTTTACAAGGGACTGATATACTATCAGTGGGCTGATCTTGGGCATATGAAGCAGTCATGGAAAACCACAAAATGGTCTGTGGGGCATGGTTGTGGATAGAAGGCTCTAGTTTAATTGCATTATACATAAAAGTTAGAGAAAAGGACATGAGAAAATGAAGGCATTTCTTTGTCTTTTCCTGGTGCTAGCTTGCTAGTGCAGGAAATAGCAAACACGAAAAAAAAAATCATTATTATACTTTTGAGTGATCAGGGCCTGAACATGCAGGAGGGTGAAAGGCGTGCAAGGAATAGAGTGAATTGGAACAATGTGGTATACCGTGGTCGACGTGCTGTCAATGGATTGAACCAGGGCATGTGAAGCATCTGGGGTAAACCATGGAAAGTTCTGTGGGGCCTGGATGTGGAAAGGGAGCTGTGGTTTCGGTGCATTATTACATGACAGCTAGAGACTGAGTGTGAACGAATGGGGCCTTTGTTGTCTTTTCTTAGCGCTACCTCGCCCACATGAGGGGGAAGGGGGTTGTTATTTCATGTGTGGCGAGGTGGCGATGGGAATGAATAAAGGCAGACTATGAATTATGTACATGTGTATATATGTATTGTCTGTGTGTGGATATATATATGTATACGTTGAGATGTATAGGTATGTATATTTGCATGTGTGGACGTGTATGTATATACATGGGATGGGCCATTCTTTCGTCTTTTTCCTTGCGCTACCTCGCTAACGCGGGAGACAGCGAAAAAAAAAAAACTTGTGCACCATGAGTGAGTGACTTGTTAATGTTAATGTGCTGAGAGGGGCATCTGTTGGACTGTCTGATCATTACTTGGTGGAGATAAAGGTGGGGGTTTGTAGAGGCTCTAGGAAAAGGAAATTATATGGATGAGAGGAAAGTTGTTGAAATGAGTGATCTTGGAAACTAAACTTGTGAGAAGAGATACAAGAAGGGTAGAATGGCAAAAGGTGACAGCAAATGAAGCATGGGCAGTAGGTGAAGAATGATATTTAGGAACGCAACAGAGCCAAACGGCCAAGTGAGGAATTTTCCCTCTAGGGCTGTCGTCTGTTCTTGATGCTAACTCACTTATGGAGGAAATAGTGAGCATGTATGAAATAAATATTTATTCACTTTACTGCATCACCTGCCTCATCTTCCACACTCTCAAAAGGAAATATAACAAAGCCACAAACCACATGAAATAGTGCATTTATAACAATCACTGGCTGCCTAACGCCCACAAACACAGAACAGCTTCATGATGAAACAAAGATCCTCCCAATACAGTCCCACCTTAACATGCTCAGCACTCTGTTCTATGCAACAGCACTAGACCTATCCTATCTAACCCACTTTATAACTAAACATAAACCCCACAGTAGAAATGAAAAACTTACCCCTACCTTCCACTTCAGTAAATGCTATTCACAGATTCCCCCACCCCAACAGACATAATACTGAAAAAATACACACACACAAAGTTATCAGACAAACACTTAACAATCAACCTCCCAACTTAGTCTTAAAACTCCAACCCACCAGGTGTAAACACATCAGAAACCACACTCCACAGAAAAACACAAGCCACACTCTTCCATCACTGTCCTGGACATCTACCATCACTGGAACACTACAAACACAGTTTCAATATATGCCAAGGCCCTTCATGCCCGTGGTGCAACTACCATAAAGATGATACCGAGCACTTGCTACTCAATTGCCCTGTACTCTCGACACATGGACACACACACACACACACACACACACACATCACAACACTTTATGACCTACGGTCCTAACCAGAGGATGTAGCCAGCTTCCAGAGTACTGCAGGAGCCTCCTCAAGATAGAAAGAACTCCTGAGGAAGGAAATAAGTATGCCTAATAGCTTTTCCTGCTTTAACAAGGCTGGATTTCAAGCAAATGAACAATGGCCTCATTTGAACACATATCATCTCTAGCTGTCATGTATATCAAAAATATGTTTTACCAGATGGCAGACTGAGTGAAGACCAGACATCTCGTGCTGCATCTTCAGGCTTGAGTGGTGGACAGTTGATGACAGGACAACAGGTGTTCGCACAGGTGACAGGGCCTAAACCATTGCTCCGACCAGCAACTGCAACAAAGACCACTGGGATGCCAAGGCCCTCGTACTAAGGAAGAAAACAGAAGAATGACAGGTTACATCTCCAACATGAGTAATGATTTCATCCCTCATACACATCATGGTAACTAATGCTGTCAACATTGAGAAAAATATTCTTTAATCACCTGTGAGCAAAGTCCCAAGCTTTCATCCATGAAACTCTAAACAGTCCAAGGATACAAACACCGCAGTTGGGATCATAAAATTACAGATTCCTTGGAAATAGTATGCTTCACATATCAATTTCTTTAGCAATAAGAATCTGATATTTACCTAATGTAGTCTTCAAGATTTTCTAAACCCAGAGCCTGGGTTGGGATATAGGGTGAACTAGATGTTGGAAGCCACAGCCTGTGGCCCCACATAGCCCAGCGGCCTGGCTGCCCATCAGTTTAAAAGTAAACTATATAAAATGCTATAAAATGTAAAAGACCAGTCATGCTGTTGTGGGGCTACATGGGCCTACGGGGTACGGCTTCCAACAGTTTGGCCGAAAAATAACCCAACCAAGCAGCACAGGCCCAGCCCAGGCTGTTGTGAGGGAAAAAACAACAAAACTCTAGGTAATAAAATGTATAACTATACCTGTCTTAAGCTAAAAGTGTAAGTGCTCATCACCATATTAATCATAATATGGAAACAAAGTGATTTTTGAGCATTCATGATGAACAGTTTACGTGTCTATCAGACATCTACATGAAAAATATTTCAAGAAAGTTGCCTATGTTAATCTTTGTTTTGACCTGACAGCACATACCTGTGCAATGATAGCAAGGGTCTCTTGAGTGCCTTTATGAGCTGAAGTGACACGTAATTCACAAGGAACACCCAACTTTTTACAGTGATCACGGATTTTCTCACAATGAGCAGCATCAGATGGTGAACCCATCAATACTGCCACCTGGAACCAAAAGGAAAATTATGCTATCTGGCTAATTTGTTAGAAAAAAATACATGTGCATTTACCACAACATGCAAAATTTATTTTAAGTTTTAATTGATCAGCATAATGTAGAAGATACAAGGAGGAATGGTAGACTTTGAATAGAGAGGGATGGATATAATGAAACTTGACTAAAGCTAAAGATATTTCAGATGAATATGCCATGTATATGGATTTAGCCAGCAAAGAGGTCATTGATATTGATTTGATAATAGATGAAGTGGCAATGACACACACTTTAGGCAAAGAATCAAACATTACTTCTAAGTGTTACAGCACAAAATGAATATATATCACTTACCAATCCCTTTGGCTTGGGAATGAAGGAATCTAACCTGTCAGCTACCCACTGGAAGTTACGCTTGACTTGGTTCAGTCCCTCCTCAGTCACAGTCTCCATATTACGGTAGAACTGTAAAGAACATGACCATGATAAGACAGGCTGAAGTCATAACTAGATTTGAAATTAATCACATAAAGAATGCCAATATGGAGGCAGATCACAGAAATATCATGAGAAGCATTAAAAGATGAGTGTTAAGACATACAATTTGTAGGTTGCAATATCACCCTGGCAATATTTTTAAGGTCCTGGAGAAATCATGCAATATGGATGAAAAAGATGCCTTGCGGAAGGTGCTGTGAACATGTGGTATTGGATGTAAGCTACTTGATGCAGAGGAGATTTCATCTGGAGAGTAAGATATGTGCATAAGTAATGAGGGTAGACGGCAAGTGGTTCCAAGTGAAGTTTGGTCTGCAGCAGGGATGTATTATGTCAACATAGCTGTTTAATATATTCATGGTCAGAGCAGTGAAGAACCAAAAAAGATAAGCCTTGAAAAAGGGTCAGGTTTACAATATGTGAGGAGGTGGTGAAGAGAGTCAGCTGCTACCTGCAGATGACAACTATGGTGAAAAAATTGAGAAAACCTCGAGAAGCAGGTATCATTGTTTGGGAAAGTGTACAAAAGAAGGAAGTTAGGAGTTAATGTGAATAAAATTAAGTTAACAAGTTATAGATGGGGAAGGGGATAGGATGGTTTCATTGAGTGTGAATGGGGAAAACTTGGAGGAAGTGAGAGTGGATTTGGCAGCAGACAGAACCTCTGGGAGTTGACAAGTATCACAGGGTGGGTGAGGGGAGGGCAAAAGTCCTGGGCACGCTGAATAGTGTGTGGAAGGAGAGGTCATAGTCTGTTACGGCAGAGATGGTGCTGAACAGATGAAAGTCTTTGCCCCAGAATTCAGAGGAACAGAAGAAGGTGGACATGTTAGAAATAAATGCCTGTTGACAATGAGCAGTGTAAGGGGAGATGATCATGCAAGAAATGAAAGTGTCAGAGTGAGGTATGATAATAGGCACTGTTTGATGAAGAGATGACTCATAGTATGCCAAAATGATGTGGATATATGGAGAAGATTCCCAAAGACAGACTAAGAGGATCTGTGAGTCAGATATAGAGGGGCAAGATGGAGTGGAAGACTGAGGAAACATAAGGAAGAAGTGAAACAGGTTTTGAGTGTCAGATATGAACATTCATAAATGAGAGGTATGCATCAAAAGGTGTAAACTGAAGGAATATGGCATACTGGGGGAAACATGCTACTACAGGGCTGAACCATGGCACATGACATGGTCTGGGGAAACTAAGGAGTGGTCTTTGGGGCTTGTTCTGAATGGTGTGATCTGGGTTCAGTGCATTGTAAATGAGGACTTGAAAGTCGATGCAAAATTGAGACCCTTGTGTCATCTATTGCTGATGTATCTTGCTAAAGTGGGAAGCAAACACCTTGTATAAAGTAAGTACATTTAAGTTAACTCACCTGTTTGTCCTTCATGAGCCTCTTGTCACCAGCAGGCCAAAGTCTCCAAGAGTCAGAATCAATTGTGTCAGAGACAAGGATATCCTCTATAAAGAAAACAATTTACTATAAAATATGGAATGCACCAATTTACCCTAAAATAGGGAAATAACACTTGTGTGGGAAAAAATCTGTTGGGAGCAACAACAGGACAAAGCTCTATGCTGGTGAATATTCCTTTTAATTGGGAAAAACATTCTAGCTTCTGATGAGGGAATTTTGCTACAAGAGTCTTAGAAGTCCTGTTGGGGCAGTGATGTTATCAAGTAAAGCCAAAGAAATGCTTTGATGTAAAGGAACAATAGTTTTTGGCAAGGGTAGGAAAAGACATATTCTGGTAAAATGATTCCAGAGTCAATCTTATCTTCCAATAGGTAACACTGTCCATCAAAATGAAAGCCTCCCTTATGCAGTTACTTCACTTAATCAGTCATTTACTTCCAAATTAAATGCTGATTGTTCCATGTTGCCAAGCCAATTACTTACACAAACTAAAGTAAGCTGTCCTAATCACAAGCTTTGTTCCTGAAGTACTTACTGATTCCTTGCATTTCTGTATTAACAAAATATTCATGTCTCAATATCAGTAATAACAAGCATGCACTTGTCCTATCAAAACACTTACTCGTTAATGCATCAATTCCAAATTCTATCTTCATGTCGATGAGAGCACAGTCTAGGGCAGCCCAGGCACGCTCCAGCACCTCAAACACTGCCACTGTTGTCTTTGCCATAATGTCATACTCATTTCGACCGATCACCACACCCCCAATGTCCAGCTTTGCTTCAAGAACTTGTTCTTCACTCCATTGTGGGTCATGGTTGGCATCATCCTAGTTAAAGATAAGATACTGGGCGTGGTCTTTATGGACAAAGTCGAGAAAAATAATGGTTATTTCCCTCAAAACACTGACTGGTAAGGCCTTGACAATGCTGATATTTTTCAATGAACATATAAATCTATCCTTGAATTTACTTAAGTATTCACTAAAAGGAAGATGGCAATAAAGAATTACATCCCTCATGGTAGTTTGTCTGACTGTGTCATACTATGAAAAATAGAGAAATTTACTTCTGTAAAAATTTTCACCTTTCTTTCCTCCAAAACTTTGTTTACATGGGATAAGTTAAAGACCATATTCAATGTATCCTAAACTACTAACAGGACAAACAGCCTTTGAAAATGTACATTTCCTGTGAAGATGAGATTGCACCAGGATTCAAAAGTTTATTTTCTATTAAAATAATTCATTGTTCAGCATACATATTATAGTATTTTATATTTCTCAGTAAGTGTATACCGCAGTTTTTCATTAATATGATATTCAATACTGTCTTATTAACAAAACCCCAATCTCCATTATATACATTATTTGACATGTATTTTTGATTTACTTGACCATTTACAAGAACATAACTATTGTATAAATTGAAGGGTGCCTGTATTATTGATGTTACTTTGACACTGCATTTCCCCTTTTATTCGGATAGGAATAATTATAACAGAATTCTAAGGCCCTGATAAAAGTAATTGATAATGGAAATGTTGGTGCGTAGAGCAACTTTTGTAATCTTTTGAGGTAACTTCATATTATTGAAGTATATCTAGACAGGAATTGATGTTACAGAATGAAACCTAGGTAACTTATGCCAATGACAACAGTCTTAGGTGTGGACTTTTTAGAGCCAGGACTAAAGTCCGACTCTGGAACGAAATTATTGTGCATGTGTTGTGATGTGTGTGAAGCTCTTGGTTGGACTGTTGGTGTACAGCATCTAACAAAATACAAGAGAGATCTGATTGGGGAGTGGACATCAAAATTTCATCAATTTTTATGGGTCAGTAGTGCAAATGACCCCAAAGTTATCGACCATGAGCTCAGAGTCATATGTCCTGGGCGAGGACAAGATATTTAGTCCATAATCTTTCCCAAAAGGAATTGTATCAGACTCCACATTGTCATAGGTTGGGTTAAACCAGTTAAAAGGGCAGAATCAACAAGAAAATCTTACTAGAGAAAATTCTTATTGTGGTAACATTTCTTTCTGTTGCTCAGCACTTTTCCTTAACTATACAGTTTGTGTGGTCTCATCAAAAAACCATATAAATTTTTTGACAAAACTCCACCAGAGCAATCTCTTTCTCTAGTGAAGTTAAAACCATCCATGTAATATATATATGCTTATTTCATCTATGTTCTAGGAAAGGTATGGTGATCGGTGGATGTGATGAGTCAAAAGATGCGGTTTTATGGGGAACGTTGCTGTTGTGCTGCTGGACCTACAAAGGCAGGTAAATAATTCACTACAGTATTCATGTTCAGCAGTGCAAAGTTTGTGTTTATGTTCATCACCCACATTCATGTAATTACAGAAAACAGAAAAATAAGATCTACTGTAAGCTTAAATAAGTAATTATGATTGTAGTATGAAGTTAGTTTCACAAACCCTGTTTAAGACTGATCATTTCATGAGATTCAGCTAAAGTCTTAGCATTACTGTGTTATAACATCTGAGCTAAAGATATTTGTAACATCCATCCTTGACTTTATTTATTCTCCAAAATTACCCTTCTGCTCCTATCAGCTTCATGCCAAAATTTCATACAAAACTCACTCCTCCCTTTTACCGTCATTTGCTCTTCATCCTTTTTCTTTCTCTTTATTGAACTGAAGGTAGGCTTTAGAGTGTGAACTCCATGATAATTTTGTGAGACATTCAAATATTATTCTACTTTGTTTTACTAAACAGGCTCCATTCCTAGCTCTCTAACATTCTGAACACTTATTCTCCCTGCTTCCTAATTGACACTCCAAATGTTTAACCATGTACAATATAACCATACCCTAACTAACAATAATATATAGACACAAATTGATGAATACATCCCATTTATCCTTTCACCACAGTCATAATCTCCAGAGACTATGTTTCCTCCAGAGTTTACTAATCCATACAGGTCACCCATTACAAGTAAATTTTTATGTATTTAGCCCCTTAATTCTGTCATTAAGGTTCCTGGAAAATGCTTGCATAACCATCATCTCTGTGTAAAAACAACTATAAAAAGTCTAAACAATCAAATTTGGAATATGAAATACTCTTATTATTCCTGGGGCCTTTACAACAAAATATATCCTGTGTAAGTCACATAGTACTCATGACAAGATATAAAGTTTCAAAATTATGCATTCATAAGGCGATACAATACAACAGAAACAATAACCAGTATTCTCTACCTTATAAAATGTCTCCAACTTAGGGGGTGTAAACCTGTAGCCCTCCGAGACACCAGTGTGACGGCGTAGAAATGATCCAGTAGCAACTCTACGTGTAACCCATTCCAGAGGCACCATATGGCATCTCCGAGCTATGTAAGTTGTGCTGTCGCATGATCGTACCCATGATGTTTTGATACCTGTAAAACCATGTGTGGTAAGTATATACTAATAATAAGTGAAAACCAATCTCTTTTCTATGTATAAATCTGTGCACCTGTGGGGATAAGAAATACCACTCAAATTTAAGTCTTAAAACATTAAAGAATAGGATGTCAGGAACAAAAATTTTAAAGCATTAACCCTTAAACTGCTATAAAGGGGTCCCTTTCCTACTACAGGTTTGCTAATAATGGTATGAAGCATACATGCTTAGAATTTTGGACATCATTTTATCAACTACAGCTTTAAGTATCCACTGTCTTCCATAGCACCAACAAAATTTTATCTATGCATTGGGCTAGTGTTATGTGACTGCAGCTTGGCAGATTACCAACTCTAGGGAGAGGTAGGAGGAATATCATAACCAGGCAGTGTTGGTAGGGCCGCTGTCATGGTAGCCTTTGGGTGACATTGTCAGCTGTCTACTTTGTGGGAGTATCAAGGCATGAACATTATTGGTAACATACTGTCTTATTACAGTATGACTAAACAGTTCTGTATATTTCTGAAAAAAATATATTTCTAAGGTGATTATTTTTTCATTTTTATATGAATAACTTTGATGTCATATGGTTAAATGCATTTTTCAATAACTTGGAAACATGAATTTTGAGGATTGGAAAGTTTACATAGATGTTAAGGGGTTAAGGATGACAAGAATAAGGGATGTCTTTCAACTATATGGGAGTACACTATAGCATCCAAATTAGGTCAAACAAATCTAAGAGGAATTCTATGGATGTTTCAGGAGTATGATGCTCCCTTCCAGAGGAAGCATCTCAATGATGCCTCCTTCCTCAAAAAGCATCCTAAAATATTTCCTCCCAGAGGAAGCATCTGAATTATGCTCCCTCCCGGAGAAAGCGTCTGAATTATGCTCATTCCTAGAGAAGGCATCCAAAAATTGTCCTTCTGGAAGATATCAGAACAATGCCATCCAAATAGGCATTGGTAGTAGTCGATTCCCAACCACCATTGGGACTCGGTTTAGAAGTCTTTATGAAACGGTGCCGTTTCTCTTATTACCAACTTGAACTGAGGACTCACCAGCTTCCTCGAGGAAAGTGAAGACCTTGGCATTGGTGGCATTGGAGATGGCAGCTTTGCCCTCCAGGTCGTGTGCCCTGGCACCATCCCAAGCCGAGATACGGTCCTTGTTCACCACCAGAACATGACCTGGGTCACCCTGTACCTCGTGCACAATCTTCGTCTTGCCTTCGATGATGACTGCACCGCGACGTTCCTCTGCAACACAAGAAATACAATGCTGATGAGGCTTCCAGAAGTCATGTTACTATACACCCGAAGAACACAGTTCACGTCTGTACCATCAAAGATGATGACAACGATCAAAACTGGCTCCTTTCCACTCCCCGGTAACCATTACGAATATTGTTTCCTCCCCAGAGGTTACTATGGTTAACGCTAGGTTCTCCCCACTCCTAGCGCTTATTGAGGTCCAAACTGGTTCCTCCTCACTCTTGAATGGTCTGTATGGTCAACAAGAGAATAATATTTATTCAAGGCGTTCATTCTTTCACGAAAGGCGGATGAAATTGCGGAACTATAAAGTGTACAAGGAGAAAGAACATCTTAAAACATATGGGGCCCACGAATCCTCAGCACCTTGCCATCTACTATCACAAACATCATGGGATGCACAGCAGAGAAGTTTAGGAGTGCATTGTACAAGTACCTACAAAGTGAACCAGAGACCAGCCAGGTTGGTGGGGGAAATGCGGGCCTGATTGATGGCTGGGGCTTCTTAACAGCTTCCTCGATCGACCCAACGCAACAACCTGGGCTCAGCACGGGTTATGGGGTTAGAAGACCCCCCCGAAGACCTCACCCAGTATAACCCTATCTCCTCCTTACTCCCTAGTAGTCAACAGTGGTTCATCACTCCTAAGTGGTCACTTCCGTCAACGCTGTCTCCCCCCTCACTCCTAGGGGTCACCTTCGGTGCCTCCTAACTCCCTACTGTTACGTTACTGTGGTGAACACGTTAACTCCCCCCCCTCAAAAAAAAATGGTTACCACTGTCAACACAGGCTATTCCCTAGTGGTCACTGAGGTAAGTATTTGCTCCTTCCTACCCCACAGACGTCACTGGTCAATACTGGCTCCTCCCCTCTTCTTATCCGCTTCCCAAGTGTTACCATGGTAAGGATTGGTTCCTCCCAGTGGGTCACTATGGTCACCACTCGCAACTCTCCATTCCCCAGTGGTCATTAAGTCAACAATGGTTCTTTCCTACTCCCCAGTGGTCACTATCACTAATGTCAAAACGTATCCCCAAACCCCAGTCGTCCCGTTGGTCACTGTGGTCAACACTGGCTCCTCCCCATTCCCCTGTGGTAACTGTGGTCAGCATTGGCTTCATCATTCCCCATTAGTTACTATCAACAGTGGCTACTTCAGTGATCCCTGAAGTTAACACTGATTCCTCACCACTTCCTGACCACTCCACAGTGGTCCCTTAAGTTAACACTGGTTCACCACTTCCTAGGTCAACACTGTCTCCTCCTCCTCATAGTCAATATGGTCAATACTTGCTCCCTCCCACTCCCTGATAGTCAACAACGGCTCCTTCCTACTCTTTGGTGGTCAACAATGACTTCCCGTTAGTTAATATTGTTAACGCTGGCCACTTCATACTCTCCAGTGGTTATTAAGGTTAACACTTGCTCCTCCCCACTCTGCGGTGATCAACACTGGTTCTTCCCCAGTGGTAAAGTCAACATTAGCTCTTACCCACTTCACAGTGGTCATTATGATCTCCACTCCCCAGTGGTCATTGGTCAACAGTGGTTCCTGCTCATTCCCCTGTGGTCAATACATGCCAAAATCATTATCCCATGGCCACGAATATAAGGGAATCCAACGTCTCTCTGAACATTGTCATTCCGATCTTGACGGGATATGGTCGGGTGTCAGCGGGTGGGTGCCACTAGTGACCCTGTGTCAGCCAGTGGAAGCTGACAATAGCAAGAGATTACATAGTTCTCCAGTTAGATGTTTCGTATCGACGGTGACTTTATTGCAAATTTCGATGGGTCATGGTTGTCCATTTTCAATCAGAAATACCCACTGTATGTATATTACATAAGGTTTCGTTACATTTTTTTGAAGATCTGTCCGAGGAGGGCGGGGCACAAATATTATGTGCCTCCTCTTCAAATCCCTTGTGTTCTTGTGATCCTGTGAAATCTTACAGCTTCTAGTTGATGTAAAACCTTTGTCTGTATGATTACCAGTGTCGGTAAATTCTGCATACTGGGTGACATACCTTTCTTTGTCCTATTATCAGTGTCATCTCATATCCAGTATAGTGTAGACGCTTAAGCCTCTTACATAATATTAGTGTTTTAAGAGATTTTCCCGACAACTGAAAGCGACTGATGGGTTTATCTCCAGTGACAGTAGAGCCCGAACACTGCAGCCTCCACCAGCGCTAAGCCTGAAGGCAAGGAACGAGAGATGCAACTTACCTGTCATGTTGGAAGAACCTCTTGACCACCGCTGCTGACAACAGACTGACGCTGGCTGTCGCTGTTACCAGCCGGTGCCTGCCCGCAGGCTGCCTAGCACTGCCACCACCACCCCAAGCATTAACGAAAGAGAATTACTTCCAATCCCTCACTTCAACCTCAGTCGAAATACCTACCCACTCGACAAGGAAAGTGAAGAGCTCAAAAATGAAGTAATTAGGAAATACAAATAGAATTCTTCTGAAAAGGGGGATAAATCCATGCCATTGGAGGTATGGAAGCAGTCACGTGGCGTCCCGTCCAGCCAGGGGTACCAACCCAGGCGGCCACCCTCGGGCCCCGCTGTACCTTCACATGTATCCATAACAACCCAGACACCATGGGTCATATGGTCCACCACTGAGGAGACGAGGCCAAATGACATCCAGGTGTAGGTTCAGTGATGTTACTAAGGTTTAAATGGACACACTGGGGGTCTTACAAGATGATACAAAGGTCACGTCGGCAAGACTAATTAACATCCATCAGCGACAAGATCACGGAAGGTCATATATGATCATCAGGTTACCAAGTCATTAAGGTCAGGCAAGGTCATACAACCATGAATGGTACGGAACCTGGGTTCTGTAATGTTATGCCATGACACGTATATTTTGGTTTACCTCCAAAGGAAATATTCCACACGGGTACAAGTTGGTGAAGGTGGTGGTGACAGCTTAATGGTGACCCGGAGACTGGTAGTGAGTGTGAAGGTGACCTGGAGACGATAATATTGGGATGACCATCTGTGGGTGGTGATGATTCTGACCCGGAGACTGGTAGTGAGTGTGAAGGTGACCTGGAGACGATAATATTGGGATGAATCTGTGGGTGGTGATGATTCTGACCCGGAGACTGGTAGTGAGTGTGAAGGTGACCTGGAGACGATAATATTGGGATGACCATCGGTGGGTGGTGATGATTCGTATGGTGTGATTTGAGGATGAGGGAATCTTGGCGACAGTGTTGGATACTTGTATCCTCTGGTCGTGTTCATTATGTTCACTGGCCATGATGAACATGGCGAACAGTAAACACACGCATTTGAATGCTATAGAAACATGCGGGTTGGGGAGAACAATTCGAAGATGACGCTCATAGTTTGTATTCATCAAGTACAGGATTACCCCAGTAGCAGCTGTATGGTGTAAAATACAGGAGAGACATAGGCCACAACACGAGACCTGAAACTGGAATCTATAGAATATTTTACCAATCAGACTCAGTTTGCTTATGTGCACTATAGCGTCTTAACCAGCCTGTAGACTAAGTAACATTATGACTAGTTTGTGTACTTAGACCAGGATCATTATAAGTAGCCTGTACGTGTAAACCAGTAGAATTAATTATGAAGATCAAGTGATTACAGTTGTGGTGGTGGATGGTAGCCCTGGCTCCGTCCACACCATCCCCACGTGTGTCCCTTGCCCTGCCACACCCTCCTACTACAGGTGGGTGAGGTTACTACTCTATTGTTTGAGACCAATGTCAACCTACATAACCTTGCTACGCCATTAGGGTCATGCTATGGTCGAGTTATGAATACATTCTTATTAGAGAGAGTCCACTTGGCGTGATCCAGGTGGAGTCTAGTGATGTTGGGGGTTGGTGTCCAGCCATGCTGCCGTGTAGGGCTTTTGGCGGGCAGGCCTGGCGGGATGGCCCACCTGATGACCCACCTCATTAAGTGCTTCACTGTTTATCATCCATTTGATTGACTGTTGCATGGATTTAAGGGTAGTTCAAGTGCTCCAAGTGTAGGTCATTTATGACATGTTTATTGCAAAAGGCTGTCTACATGCAGATGAAGGTCTTTCGAGGGAATATTTAAGCGTTTGAGACAGCTGCTGCCAGGCGTACGGTGCAGCACGTGACTGGTGTACGATAATGACTGTTGACGTACAGTAATGTACCCAACGGGTTAACTTGACTTTTTTCCATGAGAAAAACTCTTTGTATCAAGTACCCTCTTCCCATGCTTTCAGTGATTAGTTTTGTCACAGTAAGCTCAATAAATTTTTTGATGGTATAAGAATTTGAATTAGAAATATGATAACTACAGGTTACGGATTCTTAACACATTTTTTCATTTGAAAACCTTATTTTCGAGATGTACATAGACAGAGCATAGTGTGGATAAGGGAACGTAGTGGAGGTAGGTGGAGGCAAGTGTAGAGCGTATTCTGGGTACAGTACATGGACACAGGAGGTTGACCGGTAGACGAGCGGACCAAAGGACCCAGAGGGGGTACTCTCGTCAATGGAGGCAAGTCTGGGGTACAAAATGTATTATGATACATCATTACAGGATAGTGAATGATACTGATCGTAACATAGACAACTTTAAGACAAAGCATGTACAGTATAAGAAAAGTCTTTTATATACAGAGCATCATGTTCATACGGAGAGTAATAAAGGAATATGTGGAGAAACATTTGCCACTTATCTTTTTTGGACAGTGAAGTGTAGAGTTGTTTACAATGACCGATACAAAAGGTCAAAGATACAACACCTATGGGACGCAGTTACAGAATGTGCTCGCACTGAGCTTACTGATAACAGACAATAATATAAAGATTAAAGTACGTATCATACAGGGCATGTAGTTGTTGAACGTACACAGTACGTGATTACATCAAATCTCAACACATTTAGCTTTTAGATATTAGTGTTATGATATTACTATCTAACAGTTAAGTGGTCACAAAGTAATCGATGCTTTGAGGTCTGAAATCACCTATTTGGTGAATAGCTTATTAGGCGTCCTACTGTGTGTTCACTTGCGAGCTGGAGTAGGCACTTGGAATGTTCAGGATCATGGGTTCTCGCGACCAGCTGAATGTACCTGTGCCCAAGCTGTATTCTAGTAATTACAGTATCATGTATGATCTAGTATGGGTCACATGCCTTCCATACTGATGTTCTTTTAGCCCAAAATGATCATAGTAGTGCACAGCACCATATCTCTCAGGTCGGCACGTTAATTCAAACTTTTGCTGTAGTTGCGTTGTTATCCTCTCACTTGAATTGGTATCAGGGGCAGCAGTGAATATATTTTGAAGGTAGTGGCATTGTTGTTATTATCCACATAAACTCCTTCCCAAGCAGCAAGCATGTGTACCAGATCCAGAAAAGACACACAAGGAAACTGCTAACTACATCAGTCGAGTTGTCCCAGAGGTCATACCAATAGATGTAAGAACAGTCCTTTACCTAAAATTATGGACGAAAAAGGTCTTATGTTGAATCGGTGTTTGCGGTAGACAAACGAGACGCATTTGATGGACGTTGGGGGATCTGTTGAGTAGAGATTGCTGCAGTACAAGGCAGGGTTAAACAAGTCAATTATACCTCGGTGTTGGTAGTTAGTTGTGGAGTTGTTTGAGTCGAAGGGGTTAACTAGAGCTGTTGCTTAGAAATGAGCGCCGAGAATTGTGAGGTGAGATTATACTGGGATCTCTGTTTCCCCTGTGTGTGTGTGTTGAATATTTTGTGCTGGCTAGGCAGGCAGTGATTGTTCTTAGTGTTTTATTTTGTGGTTTGCATCATTGATACATTTGCCTCAGGTTATAGTGAGGGAAGGGTGTTCTTTCGTTACTCTTCCTGGTTGCCACTGCATTTCTTGAATTTCGCCCTGTGTTTCATGACAGTTGGCTCTTACCTTTCGAAGGAGGAGAGAGCCCGAATGATTTCCTAGAAGCAAGAAAATGTGGGTTTTCGAAAGCTTTCTAGGAACTCAGAACGCACGATCAGGTAGGTGGCTGCTTCCTGGAACACCATATCAGCGCCATAGGGGATCACAAGACCCTATGGACCCAAAATTAGACATGGAATGCTTCAGGAACCTTGCCATCTCACATGGATATATAAGTTTACTCCAACATGATGATGTAATCAGAATATACATTCGAGAAATCACTTGTCACAATCTTGTAGGATTTCTTTCTTTAGCACTGAGAGTATCAGTCATTGCATGAATAATGCGCATTGACTTGTACTGTGTGGCCGTCTTAAACCAACACCGGAATTTGAACTCAAGTCATTGGCTCAACAGCCTTGATGTCCTGGGGTGAACGCCTCATGTTCTCGATGGGGTCCGGGAGTGGAACTCCTGTTATGGAGTGAAAATAAACTGGACAGGTATAGAGTGAGGCCTGGCTAGATTGGTCATAGACTGAGGCTAGGCTAGATGGTGAATGAAGTGGGGTTAAGTTGGGTCTGGGTAGTAACATCGTAAGGCAAGGCAGGATGACAGTGTGGATGGTCATGACTGGATGGTAAGTTGAGGTTTACTAGGTTGGATGATCATGGAGTGAAACTAGGATGCTTGATCGTGGAATGAGGCTAGGCTGGCTGAGCGAGGAGTGAGGCTAGGCTAGGTGGTCGTGGCGTGAGGCTAGGCTGACGGTCGTGGAGTGAGGTGAAACAGGTTGGTCATGGAGTAAGGTTTAATTTTGTGGTATTGTTGGTGGTATATGTACAAGGGGGCGAAATTTTAACTACTTCTTCAGCGAACAACACAGGACCAAACCAGCTTTAGGACGGCTTCCCGGCCACCTCTTCAACCTTGAAACTCTGGTTGGGTGAAACCATTCGTCCCCAGGAGCCCAGCCGGCCTGGCCCCCGGCAAGTGTTTTCCCAGCACAGTAGAGGAGAGGGAGGAGGACTCCAATACTCGCCCTGGCACCATGGGGGCGGGAGTCCCCCAGTATCGGCCCTAGCATGGTAGAGCGGGAGTACCCCGGTACCCGCCCCAGCAGGATGGCCCGGGTACTTGGGGACTCCTTCCCCAGCATTGTGGGAGCGCTTCCCTAAGTACACGCCCTGGTGTTAAGAAATCCTCTACAGTAGAACAGGTGTGAAGAAAGGCTCTGCAACATCACATGTGAGAGGAGACGTAGATCTACAGCAATACATGTGTGATGGAAGGCTCTACAAGAGTTCAGGTGTAAAGACACTCAGAACTGTATAGGTGTCAAAGAAGGCTCTAGATAGAACTGTATAGGTGTGAAGGAAGGCTCTACATAGAACTGTATAGGTGTGAAAGAAGGCTCCACATAGAGCTGTATAGGTGTGAAAGAGGGCTCTACATAGGAATATGCGTGAAGAAAGGCTCTACAGCAACACAAGTGTCAATGCCCCCACAACAGGTATGAGGGATGGGTCTACAAGAGAACAGGTGATTGATCTACAAGACAACAGGTGTGAAAGAAGGCTGCACAACAGGATAGTGTGAAGGCTCCACAACACAGGTGTGCCACAGGTGTGAAAGAAGGCTGCACAACAGGATAGTGTGATGTCTCCACAACACAGGTGTGACACCGTTTAAGAGAGTTCCGTAAAACTCTTGCCTGACACTGATCAGAAGAGTCTTATATAGAGAACCGGTGAACATGATTCTAAGGACTGGCACAGGAGGTATACAGTCCAATGTGTGGTAATACCATATACTGCAACAGAAACTCTCTAGTGTTTCCAGTTCCTGTGTCATGACACCATTTTACAGAACCCGTCTACCCAGTGTTGACATGAGAACATATATATATATATATATATATATATATATATATATATATATATATATATATATATATATATATATATATATATATTGTTTTTCTAGGCTGACATACAACAGCAATTACAGTTTGTTATTTTATGTGGTTTTCAGACGTCACGTTATGGCAAAGGGAAAAAAAAATAATGTCAAGAGTAGATTTCTAAAAGATGATAGTTTGCAGTGTGTCATAGCAGATGATAGGCTAGTGTGTTAGTAGGTCACAGGCTACACTGTGTTAGTAGATGACAGGCTACAGTAGGTCACAGGCTACAATGTGTTAGTAGATGACAGGCTACACTGTGTTAGTAGATGACAGGCTACAGTAAGTCACAGGCTACACTGTGTGTTAGTAGATGACAGGCTACAGTAGGTCACAGGCTACACTGTGTGTTAGTAGATGACAGGCTACAGTAGGCCATAGGCTACACTGTGTGTTAGTAGATGACAGGCTACAGTGTGTCTCAGTACACACTCGGGTAAATTAAGCCAATCGCTATAATAACCATAAAGTCTCTTGTTAGCAGATACAAACCAGAACGTGCACCTTGATTCGTTCTTGTCGTTGTAACGCCCTGTAACAACCAGTGATGGGAACCACAGAGCTCAGGGTCAAACATAAAATAAAAGTGAAGTAAGCAAGGCTGGGTCCTGGTGTGTGTGAACACTGTTATTGTTCATTTTTCAAAGGCTGGGTCCTTGTGTATGTGGACACGGTCATTGTTCCTCCACGCGTGACTCTGGTGTAACACCACATCGCCTGTGCTTCGACCTGGCCACAACTCTGGCCCTGAATAATGTAACAGTCCAGCATGGTTTCACGGTATGGCCAAGGTTTCCACAAACAACAGGAAAGGGAACCAATTATCTCAACCGGTGATTAAAACAAAAAACAGTACGTCTGTTCAGTGGAGAGGGATCAGGTGACAGTATCCAACCACAGTAGATTTTCTGTCAGAAAGTTGCCATAAATGTAGTGTCCACATTTACTTCCACCCAGTCACTGTAACACAGGAACATTGTATGGTTAAGACATTGTATCATCAACTACAAGTGTTGGTGGGAATGTATGATCTGTTTCATCTTCAGTGGGGTTGGAACGTCACTGAAAGAATAAAGAATTGAGTTCGAAAAATTAAGTACATTAAAAATCTTTAACGCGGTTTCATCTCATCAGCGAATAAAGATATTTTCCCTTCATACTTTTGAGGTAAAGGTTATCTATATGATTTTGTCATATGTAGTAAAATTAAACTAAAAGAATCCTTGTGTTGCAATTAGTGGCGGGTGTTTGCATGCAGCTTCCACGTTGTCGTAAATATAATTGGTTTCCTTCTCTGTTCGTAAAACAGTTTCTTAAGATTTTTTTCTTTGTTTCTGTGTTGGTACGTGAATTATAGTTGGTTCTATGTTAATGTATTTCTATTTCATAACGTTCTTGTGAAGAGGACAATGTTTGATGTGTCTATGTAAGAAGCGTCACATAATATCATAACAATTAACATAGAATAATGAAATGTACACCTTTGAGATAACCGCAGTGAAATAGAATTAATAGATTTACTGAAAAGGATGAAATACGTAGAATGATTCTAACACTCGTGACGAGAGATGTACAACTCATGTTACAACTATAACTTGAAAACCCTGCACTGATATTAATATAGCTCAAGTACTTAGTTTTGAGAAAATATGTTATATAACTGCTAGTTCAAGTGTATGTTTCTTTGAAACACGCTATGTACTCTGGGCCCATCTTACAAAATACCACCATATGGGTAAAGAATTGAATAAACTATATACCAAGTGATCCCTCGCCATTTACTAGCTTCCTGCATGGAGAAGGCAGGATAAACTGTACCAAGTGCTCCCCAGACATTGATTCCCTTCCTACATGGGATAGACACCTTGGTACGATAATTGTGCTAAATGGCCGACGATGATGTGCGGCCCAGGAGAGGAGCGGGTAGGCATGGCCGTACCGCCTGGCTGGCCAGTTAATTCGCCTCGAAAGAGGTGGTAGTGAGGTCGTCCAAGAAGACCTCCCTGCCTTACCTAATATAGTGTGCTGACTGAGGTCGTTCTTGACACCCGGGAAGATCGATTTATATAAATGTGTTGAACTAGTGCATCGTAGGACAAGTGTTTCGGTATTATGAATGGATACATGTAGTCTGAAACCTGTTGATGTAGATGAATGTGAACAGTTGGAAGTGTGGAATTTATCTCGTGTCTTGAATTTAGTGTTTCATCCTGTGAACGAAGTTGTGGTTGGAAGATCGACGTGAAGATCATTCATGGAAACTACGATGAAAATGGAAGACTCGCATCATGTCGGTAGATTTGCAGTGGAGTCCTAGTAGGCCGTGTGGGACGTCGAACAGAAATTTGATTACTCAAATAGTATTTCTTGCATGACCAGATTTGGTCGTCAGCCATGGCGACCTTGGACAACCCGGCCAGTATCCAAGACGACCCTACACAGACCTGGACATCAAGTACCTCCTCAGAGGACGCTAGTGCCTCAGAATACAACAGCTCTGGGTCAAGACCTAGTATGACCTGGGGAAACCTGGACCTGGAGGATGCTGAAGAGGATCTACGGGAGGCTTGCGGAGTGTTTGGGTGTGTTCTTGCGAAGGACTCCTCCCCGAGCACCGTCAGTGTTGCTCATGTTATCTACTTAGGTCTGGTGGCCCTTCAACACAGGTAAT
The DNA here is from genome assembly GCF_036320965.1 of Panulirus ornatus. Lineage (NCBI taxonomy): Eukaryota > Metazoa > Arthropoda > Malacostraca > Decapoda > Palinuridae > Panulirus > Panulirus ornatus. Next base: position 12,937,924 of record NC_092281.1, read on the forward strand.
GTCATCCCTCAGGACCTGGTGACCCTTCAACACAGGTAATGTCACTCCTCAGGGTCTGGTGGCCCTCCTACACGGGTAATGTCTCTCATTAGGGTCCGGTGGCCCTTCAACATAGGGACTATCACTCCCCAGGGTCTGATGGTCCCCCAAAACAGGTACTCTCACACCCAGGTCTGGTGGTCCTCCAACACAGGGACAGACACTCCCCGGGCTCTAATGGTCCTCCATTACAGATGCTGTCATTCCCCCAGGGTCTGTTGGCCCTCCAGCACAGGTACTGACACTCCCCAGGGATTGTTGCCCTTCAAATACAGGGACTGACACCTCTCAGGGTCTAGTGGCGCTCCAATACAGATACTGTTATTGCCCAGGGTTTAGCGGCCCTCCAACACGGATACTGTCACTCCCCAGAGTTTAGTGGCCATCCAACACAGGTTTTGTCGCTCTTTGGGGTTTGATAGGCCACCAACACAGTTGCTGTCACTCCCTAAGGTCTGGCGGCCCTCCAACATAAGTACTGTCACTTCCCAGGGTCTGAAAGCCCACTAACACAGGTGGTGTAACTCCCAAACTTCTGATGACCCTCCAACACAGGTACTTTCTACAAGGTCTAGTGGCCCACCAACACAGGTTCTATCACACCCCTGGGGTCTGGTGGCCCACCAGCATAGGTACTATCACACCCCTGGGTCTGGTGGCCCACCACGCAGGTACTGTCACACCCCGAGGCCTGGTGGCCCACTAACACAGGTACTGTCACACCCCGGGGTCTGGTGGCCCACTAACACAGGTACTGTCACACCCCGGGGTCTGGTGGCCCACTAACACAGGTACTGTCACACATCAGGGTCTAGTGGCCTACCATCACAGGTACTGTCACACCCCATGGTTTAGTTGTCGACCAACACAGGCACTGTCACACCCCAGGGTCTGATGGCACACCAATGCAGGTGCTGACTCCCCACGGTTTGATGACCCTCCAACACAGGTACTGTGACTCTTCCCGGGGTCTGGTGGTCCTCCAGTCCAACACAGGTGCTATCATTCCCTAGGGTGTAGTCCTCCACCACAGGCACTGACACTCTTCACGTTCTGGTCGTCCTCAAACATAGGTGCTATCACTCTGTAGGGTCTGTTTGTCCTTCAACACAGGTATTATCACTCCCCAGGGTTTGGTGGAACTCCAACACGGGAACCGACACTCAGGGTCTGTTGGCCCTCCAGCATAGGTACTGACACTCCTGAGGTTCTTGTGGCCCTCCAACATAGGTTCTGTCACTCACCAGGATCTGGTGGCCTTCCAATACAGGTATTGTTACTCTCAAGGAATTGATGGCCTTCAGATACAGGATTGACACTCCCCAGAGTTTAGTGGCACTCTAACACATTGCTTTCACTCCTTATGGTCTGGTAGTCCTCCAATACAGATGCTGTCACTCTTCAGCGTTTGATGACTCTCCAACACAGGTGCTCTCACTTCTCAAGGTGTGATGGTCTCCCAGCACAAGTACTGACACACTCCATGTTTTGATGACCCTCCATCACAGACACTCACTCTCCTGGGTCTGGTACTCCTCCAACACAGGTACTGACACTCCCAAGGATATGGTGACTGCAACACAGGTACTGTCACTCCCTTATGTCTGGTGGCCTTCCACTTCAGGAAGTGATTCTCCCCTCAGTATGATAGCCCTCCAACACGGTACTGTCACTCTTCAGGGTTTGGTGGCCCTCCAGTGCAGGAACTGATTCTCCCAAGGGTATGATTGCCCTCCAACACAGGTGCTGTTACACTGCAGGGTTTGGTGGCCCTACAACACAGGTATTGTCACTCTCCAGGGTTTGGTGGCCCAACAACACAAGTACTGACACTCCCCAGGATTTGATGATAATGATATGATAATTATGCAACACAGATACTGTCATTTCTCAGGGTCTGGTGGCTCTGCAAGACAGGTAATGCCACTTGCCAAGGTCTGTTGGCCTTCCAATGCAGGAACTGTCACTTCAGGTTATGTTGGCCCTACAACACAAGAACTAGCACTCTCTAGGGTCTGGTGTCCTTCCAACTCAGGTACTGACACTCCCCTGGGCTTGGTGGACCTCCAACACATACACTGACACTGGGTCTCGAGGCCTTCCAACACAAATACTGATGCTCCTCATTCTCTGGTGGCCCTCCAACACTGATACTGTCACTTCTAAGTATGTGGTATTCCTCTAACATAGTTAATGACACACTCCTCGGGGTCTGTTGGGTTCACAGAGCCCAGATCTCTGTCTCACAGCTTTTATGAGTTTCCATTCATTGGGCTGACTGGCAGGGGTCCTTGGTATCAGTCAAAGAGATGATGCAGCAGTAAGTAAGGGAAGAACTGGTTCATTGTTCCTCAGTAGTAATGCCCAAAAGAATATTAATCAAAGTTGATATTTTACTTAGAAAGCAGATGTGTTCATATGTTTATTTACATAAATTTGTAAAGTCTGCTGAGTTGATGCTGTTGTTTCAGAGGTCAGGAGAGTGCTGGCATTGTTACCAGTCAAGGCTGTGGCACTACACAGTTCCATTACCATAAGGGTGATGGACTTGTGGCTTCCATCTTTAATGACGAAAAACTGAACAAACTTACTGGTAAGTAATCTGAAGGCATGTTGGATGAGTGCATTTTTTGTTAGAAGTGTTAGTTCAGTATTTTGGGGTGTAGTTTGGTAGTGGGAGTTGTGGATGGATTTTGTGGTGGCATGGTTGGGTTGTGTTGAGACTGGGTAGGAAGTAAGGATGATTAAGTGTGATGGGGTTTGATCAGGGAGTGTAGGGTTGTTTTAGGTGGTGGGGACATTGTAAGCATCTGTGATGGTTTGAAAAGGGTGTGCTTGGGTAAGATAGTGTCAGGGTATGGATGGGTAGAGAAGGGTATGCTTGCGTAAGATAATGTAAGGTTATGGATAGATAAAGAAGGTGATGGTTGTATAGTGTAAAAGTATGGCTGAGAAGTTAGGGGTATGGCTTATGCAGGAATGTGGCTAAGTATTAGTGGTCTGGTTTGGGCATTTATGATGGCTGAGTATTGTTTGAACTTTCAAAACAAAGCAAGTATTTATGAAAATTTAGGTAAAATGCAGTTTGTAATTTGGTTAAAGTTACAGAATAAAACTGAAGGACTTAAAGAGTTCCGATCACCAATGACAACAGTAAATAATATGGTAATTTTGTTTTCTTGTGATCAAAGGAAGCCTCCCCCCATTTAGTCAGACTCTTTTCTCAAAGCATTTTTAGAATGTGGATATTCTGCTGATGTTTATTTCCTGAAATGGCATGTCAGAAAAAAGTCTTTACTCTTATAAAACCTTGCCTTTAAAGCTTATTGTGAGATACAGTAAAGTATTATGTGCAAGTTGATATAACTGGGGAGCTTTCTGTTAGATGTATTGTCTCACATTTGCTTTCTCTTTTTTAAAACCTCATTCCCTATTAAGAGAAGTATCCTTGAAAAGCACTTCTTGTCTGCTGTTGACTTCATAGTAGTTTAAATAGTAGATTGTATTTGTACGATTTATCACATGCAGTTTGCAGTTAACTTGTTTTATATATTGTTGATAACTTTTGTTGTTGTTAAGTAACATATCAGTAACTCTTTTTATTTGTCATTATAGCATGTACAACATAATTTCTTATGTCTTCGGTTGGATAATCTACAACTTTCTGAATTACTTACTGCAGGTAATGTGGGTGTTGGACACTCCCGTTACTCAACTGCAGGAGGTCGTGACCCCAGCAACACCCAGCCCTTCATGGTACATACACGCCATGGGCCATTGGCTACTGCTCACAATGGGGAACTCATCAATGCTGTTGCCCTGCGCAAAACTGTATGTTCTTGGTGACACATTAGCACAGGGGTCTGCAACCTTCATGAACCAGTCAGTCACTTTACTAAGAAGCAATTAGTGATTGGATGCAACTGCCACAAGCATTAATCATAAAGCATGTCAAAACCCACATCAGAGGATTAAAACATGAAATGATCTGTCAGAAGTGCAGAACTGTGTTGTGCATTCAGATGTACAAAAAAAAAAATGAGCTAGCACAATTTTAGGTTGTAGGCAAGGTGTAATAAATAAGGGTCAAGAAAAGTCAGGACCCATTCATGATGATGTAATGCATTTCTTTGACAGTCATTCACCCTTCTTGTATCCTCACCTCCCCTTTGCTATTGTTCATTTCTTGTTTATTAAAAATGCAATTAATTAAAGCAAACTTGGTCATCTTATGCCTGCCATCTGCACTTCACATATTTTGCATGTCATTGTCCTGGTCTTATATTTATAATTCCTGGCCACATGCAATATGAAAATGAGAGTTGCTGACCCCTGCATTAGCATGATAAGTGTTATTCTGTTCCATAGTATTTTCTATATATGTTTGTTGTGTAATTATATATTTTTTACCTACTTTATTTGCACAGTGTGGGGAGAAAGCTCTGCACTCATAGGGCCGTATCTCTTGAACTTTTGAAGTCATCATGCAGCCTTTAAAACCTTTGTAAACAAAAAGCATTTATTGTCTCATTGGTTAGTTTATTCCAACCATTCACTGCCCAAACCAGTATGTCTTAATATCTTTTCTGACTAGCATTTTACCCAGCTTTTTCTTACAGCCTCTGAGTAATGAGGTGCTGCATAGTTTACTATCAGTATCTTCAGGTGATTTAGAAACTTGAAGGCTGTTATCAGGTCTCCCTTTCTCTTTTATCTATAGTGGACAGCTTTGTAATATTCAGTCACTCATTATAGCTCCATTTGTTTGATTCATGTACCATCTTAGTTATTCTTTTCTGTACCCTTTCAATCAAATCTTTTAGCCTCTTTTGCTGTGGTGACCAGACTTGCAAGGTATAATCCAGTTCGTTCCAATATATATGTAGTGAATGATTTACCGAACATGTCCTTTTCCATATACTTAATGCAATTCTTATATTTACCAGCAGACAGTTTGCCTCTTTCACAATTATCCCTATGTGTAGCCATGGCACATTGTTGATGCTCTTAGTCTCTTTCAAATGCAGATTCATGTAATTAATTTCCTGATTGGTAATAATCACACTGAGGCCTTCTTTTGCTTTGTCTCATCTTCGTTACTCTGTACTTACTTAGGATGAATCTATTAATCCATTTATCTGACCAGTTTATGGACTTTGTCCAGATCACCCTGTAGACTGATGCAATCATCAGAATTCTGCATTTCTCTCATGACCATAGCAGTCTGTAAGCTTGTTGATATATCCAAACAATTTTACCTGAGCATGCCCGCAAGTCAAACCCATGTAATTGAGAACAGCAGGTGGGCAGTGTACCACTGGACATTCCTTTGTTCTTGGTAGCCTGGGTTCCACTCTTGGGCATGTACTGGCAAATTTGTTTAGGTTGATTTACATGGGAACAATTTCATATTCTGATATATGTCAAGATATGTTCGAGTCCTTCAGCAAGTCGTTTACATGTATCAGGAATAGCAGTGGGCCCAACACTGAACATAGCTGCATGCCATTTGTAACCCCAGCCCACTTTGAGGATGCACCTCTTACTTATGTTCTTTGCTCCCTTCCAATAGGATAGTCTTCAGTCCAGTGAATAAGCCCACCCTTTTATTTCTACCTGCAAATCTTACTTTTTCATCTGCTTTCAATGAGGCTGTTTGGTAGTCCAAAAACAAAGTCTAACACTTAATCTCCTGGTATTTCTTTACACAAGTCTTTATGAGCTTTCATGTCCAAAAACATAGTCTAACACATAATCCCTCCTGGTATTTCTTTACTCGAGTCTCTTTCACAAGCTTTCTCACTGTAACCACTCTCTTCTCCATAACATTTTCTCTTTTCTGAAAATCTTTATAAATTTTCACCCACACTTCTTCCATGTAATGATGTATGAGTGATCACCATAGCTGAATCCTGTACGTTGTATGTTCCTGCCTGCAGTTGAAGGAGCTAATGTTTCACTTACTCAATAGAGGTATATAAATTCCTTATATCACCTCTATCTCTAAATAGCCTGCAGAAACCTAAGGTATTGAGAGATCACTATAACAGGAGGATGTCACTCGTGCTCCCATCTAGGTCCTTTCTTACCAATCCATAGTATATATAGACAGATTTTGTTGGGTTTGGGTGACGATGACAAGCAGCTGTCATGTTTGAACTAGCTTGGTGAAGAAATGTAATTTTGAATAGAAATATGAGGAAGACTCAGTCTCAGTGGACAGTGGGGAGGGGAGAGAGAGAGATAGAGAGTAAGAGTGGAGGATGAAGGGCTGGTTATGTACTGGTTTTAAATGGTTTCATGCTATTTAATTACCTTAGTGTCTTGCCAAGATTCAAGTGTCTGTAACATACTGTATTTCAGTAGCTGTGGTTGTTTGATGGCTCTGAACACTTTTTGGTATATCAAGTTTTGCCAATTTTTGTCCATCTGTGGGAAACACCTTTAATTATTTTATTTTTACCTTGACTTTGTACCAGAATCGTTAAAATAAAAAAATTACTTTTTTGGCAGGTTTTGGATCGAGGTATTGGTCTATCCACACAGTCAGACTCTGAGCTAATAACACAGATGTTGTCACAACTACCCCCTAGAGGTGAGAAAGCTGGCCCTGATTGGGGTGCTCGTATCCGGCATCTCATGGAAGCTACTCCTACTGCTTACTCTCTGGTATTGCTGCATGAGGACAAGTTGTTTGGTGTGAGGGATCCATTTGGTAACCGACCTCTGTGTATAGGTCGACTCATGCCTGTAGGGGATTTTAATGGTAAGAATACAGAGGTTATTTGGGTCACAAAATTCAATATTTCATTTCTAGTGATCCTGGTTGACACAGTGATTGCAGTAAGAGACATCAGTTTGCAAAGTAAATTTAAATGGTACAACTCTCATCAACTATGATGTAATTATACACATATTGTTAGGCGAGGCATATCACAGCACAATATAGAAAGGCATGGATTTGCATTATATTTAGATGTTCAAAGATAAGGTGTATGCAAGTATGATATGACCAGAATCTGAGTAGGTAAGGATTTGAAGAATATTTTATGATTCAAATTCCACATGAAGTTGAACAAGATGTGAAATGTTACATGGTGAAAAGAGAAGATCAGAGATATTAGAAAATTATTTGATCATTTAAGAGTTTAGAGGGAAAATCTGAATGCTTCAGAAGAAGAAATGATAGTGTTCGAGAATTAATTATTTGTTCATCCTCTTTCTGCCAGTGGATGGTACAGTTGAATAAATGAAGAAAAAAGCAAAGAGAAGTGAAACGTAAGGGAGAAGAATAAGCTACTCTAGCAGAAGGTTAATAGGTGCCAGAGTAAGGAGTCCATTCTGTGGGATTCCAGCAGTGTTCAGGAAGCCTGCCTCTTCCACTTCTTGAAAATGTTGTGTGACGCTTTTTGGGGGAAGGCACAAATGAATGAGAAATAAGGGTTCATTGTGTAAGCTCCATTTTGGGCATGAGGGGTCTTATGATATACTGAATCAGTGTTTGTAGCACTAGAGAGATGAAAGCTGTCTAGAATGCAGACATGGAAGGGTAATTTATACATGTGTGGGAGTATGGTGTTAGATGAATGTAAGTCTGTTGGTGTGGTATTTAAGACTGGGTTTGGAAGGTGATTGTTTAGTGCTTGTTAAGTAATTTTAGTATATGTACTTTTTCGCTGTCATATATCATGGGAGAGGAGGAATCTTTAAGTATAAGCTGCTGAAGTGTGAAGCAAGGGTAAATTTTTTGTTTCAGCTTATGCAATAAATTTTTGAACAAAGGAAAGTATTGTAACATTTTATTGTATTTAGGTTAAAGGTAGAGAACTGGTTGCAAGAATTAGACAAGAATAATTCATCAGGAATTAGTTGAGAAATGGATGGTGTCTCTAGAATGCAGACATGGAAGGATAATTTGATTACATCTTGCAGCTGATCATCAGAAAGATCTATTTTCAAAAGAAAATGGTGCGTAAGTTAGATTTCTGCACTTAGTTAGATTGGGCTTTTATGAATCTGGTTGATAGAAGGGCATTTGGCCTTTGCCCATGGCAAAGAGAACCACCTGAAAGTTCATGTATTATGGTAGTATCTGCTTGAAAGGTGCTTTCCACCGCCATTTTTAACTACATAAGTCTTGAACTCGATGGAACATTTACCCAAATGTTGGGATGGTGTGTGAGAAGGGCATGTAAAAAAAATGTTCCTTAGAGATTCCTAATCTAAGAGTGTGATTGGTTATCCCTAGAAGTGAAAAAGTATATTGTAAGCCCCTGTGCATTAAGTGTGGAACAATTGTGGCATTGTCCTTTAGTGGAACAGACTGCCGAATGAATGATAGCCCTATCTAGAATTGATGTATCTTCAGATGTTCTGTAGTTCCACAAGGGATTTCCCAACCATAGATTCCAGTCATAGATGTTAGATCTTTGACATGAGATGGATTCCCCCAAGCCTGTAACAGATGACTGTGATAGATCTTAGTGACACAAATGTGCCAGATTCCCTAAGCCTATGATGGATGACTGTGATTGATTTTTATCACACAGATGAGATGGATTCCCCCAGGCCTTTAGGTTGGGTCATCAGTTCAGAGTCTTGTGCCTTTGAATCTGTTGGTGCGACACTCCTGAGAGAGGTTAGTGCATTTATTTTTGTTATGTTCCTTTGCAATAAAGATGTACCAAAGAAAAGTTTACCATTCATAAGTTTTTCAGGAAAGAATACTGGGAGATTAAAGCACATGGTAGGTTTCTGTTTTGTTCTGATATTTTTCCACAGGAATGCTTCAGTTTACTGAAACATTGTAACATGTTATAAAGCAAACACTTCTCATCAGACTTTGAAACAGTTTAAAGACCTAGTGGAAATCATTCTTATGAATATAGTCTATCTACAGCTCGGATGTTATGATTTTCAAAATGTATTGCCTTTATGTTCTCTTCTTTCCCAGGTTCCTAGGCACTTCATTTTAATCCCTGATGTTGTCTTCGTTTTGAAATTAGACATATACATTTATGGCATTGTGTATGTATAACTTTTCTGGGTTTTATCTCCATAGGTTTACCCAGGGGAGATTGTAGAGCTGAGTCCAGAGGGTGTTCGATCATTAGATATTGTGCCCCGCCCAAAGATTGTCAAGCCAATCAGTGTTGCGCACGAGGATCCAGACCACACAGACCATGTTGACATCCTCCAAGCCCCACCTCCTGCGTTTTGTATATTTGAGTACGTTTACTTTGCTCGAGCTGATTCCATATTTGAAGGTATGTATGGTGTATTCTCGTGTATTAACTCCATTTTTCATTTCTTTTATATCTTTAGTGAAATTTCTTGAGATTTTCATTCATTTGCAGATGACATGGCTTTGATGGCACAATCCAGAGAGAAATTTCAAAAGATTGAGAGTGTGTGAAGGGAGAAAGTTGAGAGTAAATGTGGACAGAAGTAAAGTAATGAGGTGCAGTGAGGGGATAAGATGATGATTTGAGTTAATTGGGGAACATGGAGTGCTTTAGGTGCCTATGAGTGGATGTGGCAGCAGATGAAACCATGGGGGGTGGACTTCCATAAGTGTATCTTACTTTTTTCTTTTTGCTTTCTTAGCCAGTCTTATTAACTTTGCTACTATCTGATTCTCTTATCATACCCATCAACCTAACTTATCTAGCATGCCTCACTTACAGAGTCTTAGTGAGAAGTGCAAGGTACCAGGGGCATAACAGTGTGAAACATTGAGACTGTTTCCTCCTTGAGCTGTACAGTATACAATAAACTTACCCAGTATTAATGATGATTTATATGTTATTACAATTAATCTGACCCTTTTAATACCTCGAAAAAAAATGTATAGATGCTTATTTAACTGACTGTTTCAGTTATTTTTATATTTATAGTTATCCAGGACCAGTTTGTATGAAAAAGTTGTGGTATTACCCATCATTTGGTGGCATTACTTCCTGTAGTAGGGGAGAGTAGATGCCTTTGGAGTAAGAAGTTCTTAGACAAGACTCTACTTCCTGTGATACAGCCTTACCAAAGGTGACTTTTCACTTCTGGTGTAACCTCAAGAAGGCGTAGTCTGGTAACATCTTATTGACTTATGCTATTAACCCACAGATTAATCATGTCAGGTTCATCACTTAACTGAAACAGTAACATAAGTTTATAATAACAAAATTCTGTCTGGAGAAGCACACAAATGTTTCAACGGACAAAACTCCCTTAATTTTTGCGATCTACTTTATTATGTTATCAATAGGATTATATTTATTTAAAAATGGTCACTGGACTTATAATAAACTTACCTCTGTACAGCATCTGCATTCAATTTTATGAGAATTGGACTAATATTAGTGATTTTATTCAACATCCAAGTAACTTGAAAAGTGCCAAGCTTTCTAAGATACAATGCATTTGTAGATGTCATTTGTTTTGAGTTTTTCATCATTATTTTAGTGAGTTCATGATTCCCCTCCTTGACCTAATCCTCATTACTCTGTCCTTTTTATAGTTTTTAGTAGTTTCACACATTTCCAACTTTAAGAATAGTAAACAAAATGCTACTGTTAATTGGTCATCTACAGCAGGTTCATTACAGTGACATGATTCTGTGTGGGGCTTTATTCCTTTCAAGCAAAATATGATAGAATAAGTATGGTTGCACATCTCAAATTTTCCTCATTAGAGAAATCTCTATCAGGGTTGTCATACTTCAGGTCAACAAGTGTATAGTGTTCGGCAGCGATGTGGGAGGCAGTTAGCTCTAGAGGCACCTGTGGAAGCTGATATAATTTCCACCGTGCCCGAGTCAGCTACACCAGCAGCTATGGGATTCTCCTTGCAGGTATTTCACGAAATTTATATGTCCTTATATTTTGGAAAGATATGATGAGCAGTCTTAGCATCTTACCTTTGCACTAAGACACTTGGGGAGAGCTCTTCTCTGAGTTTCCCTACCACAGGTACTGCTTCACTGCTTGAGGTGCCATGCATTGTACTGAATGCATGTAGGAGGTTATTTGGCTGGGATGAGTCCTGTATCCTATCAACCAAATTTTCTTTTTGCCCCCAGTCATAGTTTGATTGCTTCTGCTCTGATGTCAGTTACATCAGTGATGGAGTACACTGGGCCTTGAAACTCTTCCCATCTGAAACCTACTGTGTTTGTATTTTTCCTTGGAATCACTGCAAAGTTCTTCATAGAGTCAAGAGCACCTTCATAAAATGAAAGTGTGCTGATTTGACTGCTTTCTCTACTAATGAATCTTTTTGGACCTCAGCCAAAAAATCTCCATTAAATGAGGGAGTTGGTAAGTTGGAGTGCTTTGGATGCAACTCTGTTTAGTAATTATGTAGGTCTAGAATTTCTCCAAATGTGAGTGTGGACAGATCAACCTTTTGTATAATCAGAGCAACTGCTCAGGAGAGAATTTCCTCCATGTGAACGGGACTCCCAGTCTCTTAGAGATAGACATAGCTATTTGCAAATTATGGGATTTTCAATACAGGATATACATTAGACTGATATCAGGTATGTTTATTATAAGCATTGTGTGGTGGATTACATATGTCAAAAAAGATATGAAAGTTATGACAGGGTGTTAGGGACAGAAAGAGTAGGGCAGAAATTAGGTTTCAGAGGCATTTAAGTTAACCAGATTGTGTGCCTTATTATTTTCCATTCCTAAATCTAACTTTTTCTTTACCTACAAGGATTTCATTAATTATTTTAATATAGTCAAGCTCAATTTTGCCATAAAATACATCTTGCTAAGTGCTCCAAGAAAGCTTACCCTTCTTTAACATATATAATCATTTAATGCCATTTACATTTATGCTTCAGAGCAATATAATGATTGCCTTTTTCCAATCATCAGACATGTTGAGATATATTAACATATTAACCTGAACTTATCAGGTCAGACTAGGGTCTACATATTATATTTTAGAGAGGTTGCTGTTGGTTTAGTCACTTTAGGATGTCTTACTCTACACTCATGGACAAAAGCCCTCTTCAGAGCTTAGCTGTAATTGAAAGAGAAGAAAGCTATAACAATGAGTAAAGAAAAGAACTGAAGCTATTAATCTTCAGCTTTTTCAAGATATTTTCTAATGATTTCTTTATTTGTGACAGTCTGGCATCCCATATGTTGAAGTTTTATGTAAGAATCGGTATGTTGGACGAAGCTTCATACAACCTGACACTCGCTCAAGGCAGCTTGCTGTTGCTAAGAAATTTGGTGCTTTGACTGAAAATCTTGTTGGCCGAAGAGTTGTACTAGTGGATGACTCCATAGTGAGGGGTACCACTGTGGGTCCTATCATAAGACTTCTCCGACATGCTGGAGCTCGGGAGGTATGTATAACGTGGTATTACCTGCTTAGAATAACCTATTTGTGCTGTCTGGTGAGGTAGCTTTTCACTCATAGGACCCTGTCTCTTGAACTTTCTCTTTTATCTTACAACTTTTTAAACTTTTTTATGTTGCCCACATTCACTTTTTTTTTTTTTTATATATATAGCTGAGACAGCATGGGCAACTGAGGTGCTAATCAAGGCCATCCCATTAGTGCTATTTGTATACCCTGGCCTGAGCCAGGTACCCACATCCATTTTATTGACCAACCCCTAGAGGTGGATGAACAGTCGGATTGACCATGGACTGACTGCCACAACCAGGATTTGAACCTATGTGCTCAACTATGGGTGGCCCATGTGTCATGGTCAGCAATGCTAACCGCTACACCATGGACGTCCATTTGCTACTTTAAGACTAGAAAAGCAATTCTTTACTTCTTTCTGAACAAAATCCTGATTACTTTCATTTTATGGCCTCTGGTTGTTCTTTGTATGCATCTTTTAAAGAACTGTTCACTGTCTTTGTCATCATGCTGGTTTAAAAACTTAAAGGTCGTGATTTATTCAGGCCTCACTCTTTTCTCTTCCATAATGGACAAATTTAAGTTATCTTTCCTTGTAACTCAGCCCTAAATTCTGGTACCATCTTTGTTGCCCTCCTCTGGACCCTCTCTATTGGTTCTCTGTGCTTCTTTAAGTGTAAGGACCAAACTTGAGCAGCATATTTTAGTTTTGGCCTACTGTAGGATGTAAACAGCATGCAATTCAATTTCATTATTATGCAGCAGAGTTTATCTCCTCTACTCCTCTCCTTAAATTAAGAGACAGGATAGGGGAGATGTCAACTTCCAGGTTCTTTCACAAACAACCCATGAGTTTGTCATTCTCTTATCTTCCTCTTAACCTCCTGCCCCTTCCTATTGTGCACTCTCCCTATCACTCTCACCCCTTCCCAGGTAACAACCATACAACTTGCTATTTTCTTTCACTGACAACTTTATTTCCTCATCCCACAGCTCACTACCCTTTGAAAAAGCCCACATCCCACCTTCCATAATTCTTCAACACAGTTTAAAACTGCTTACCTAAATGCCTTTAGTTCTTTTTCCATTCCCTTACTTTTATTTTCTTTCATCTTTTGCCATTTTTCACCTATTCATGTATCTCTTCGCATGAGCCCTTTTTTCAAGGATCGTAGTGTTTCCCAGGAAACCTTTTCCTGGGGCTTTTTCAGTCCAAGGCTGTGCCACACTCAGTAGCAGGGAAAGGATGGACTTCTTTGAAGAGAGAAGTTCTTCAACGAGACTGTACTGTGTTTTGTCAACTTACAATGATAAAGCCTCATCATAGGTGCCTTTTATCGTGTGGCATAACCTTGAGTAGTAGGTAGACTCCGGTAACACCATATATATTTACTGGTGTTACCAAACTTTGCCTGCTTTAGATTACATGATTGAAATGTCACTTTTGGCAAGATTGTTTCAGCATCAGTTGATAAACAAAGTACAGTCTCATCAAAGAACTTATCCCATCATAAGTCCATTGTGCCCTGCTACTGAATAGAATGCAGCCTTGGGATGCTACAGGAGCCATTGGAAATGGGGTCTTAAGTAACACCAGGACCCCTTCAGACATGGATCCTGGGAATATTGTGGATAGGAGGCTTTGGTTTTGGTGCATTACACATGACAGCTAGAGCATGGGTCTGAGCAAACAAGGCCTTTTCTTTATCCCTGTTCTTGGCACTACCTCATGAATGTGGGAAATTGAAAATATGTGAAAGAAATATGTATCCTGGGGGATATAGGAGAAATAATTCTATCCACATATTCCTTACACATTATAATGGGTAACTAAGAGGAGTGGGAGCAGGGGCTGGAAACTCTCCCTTTCTTGTGTTTCAGTTTTTAAAAGATGGAACAGAAGAAGGAGCCAAGCAAGGAATGCTCATGCTCCTCGAAGCGTCAGCCTGGAGTTTCTGAATGGGTGTGGTGGCAACCAATATAAGACAGGAGAGCTAGGTATTTTGTTTGAGGAAAGGAAACTGGATTTTCTAGTTCTGGGTGAAATTAAGCTCAAGAATAATGAGGAAGAACAGTTTGGAATTATCTTAGGGGTAAAGTCAGGGGTTGGTGTAAGGGTAAAAGCTAAGGAAGGAGTACCACTACTGCTAAAACAGGACTTGTGGGAATGTTTGAGAGTGAAAGGAAGTAAGCTTCCAACTGATGTGGGTGAAAATGAAAGAGGAGTTTGAGAAGAGATGGGTGATTATTAGTGCATATGCATTTGCCCATGAGAAGGATGATGAAGAGAGGTCATTGTTTTGGGAACAGCTGAGTGATTCAGCAGTTTTGATGCATGAGATTATGGGTAAGGTGAATGGAAATGGTGAACAGCTTGTGGACTCGGTGTGCTGAAAATCGACTGGTGATTGGGAATATCTGGTTTAAAAGGGATATACAAACTCATGTGAGTAGGAAAGATTGGTATTGGATTATATACTGCTTGATAGGTGTGTGCAAGAGAGATTCTTGGATGTGAATATGCTGAGAGGGGCAGCTGGTGGTTACCATTACCTGGTGAAGGCATGGGTGAAGATTTGTAAAGGTTTTTAGAAAAGAGGAAATGATATGAGCGAGATAGGTGAGCTTGGAAAAGAGACCTGTGTGAAGAACTACTAGGGGAGATTGGGTGTAGAATGGCAAAAGTTGAGAGTAAACAGAGCTCTGGGGATGGGTGAGAAATAGGAGGTATTTAGGGAAGCATTTGTTTGTGTAATCTCAATTAGGCGAAGTCTGTTAACACCAATAAATATATGTGCTGCTACTAAAGTCTGCTTCTCAAGATTATGCCATGAGCAAAGATAGACTTTTGTCCTTATGGAACACGTCTTGACTATTTCTGTAATGCAGTTGTAGTTCCCAAGTTTTCTTCACATAGTACAGCATAAAATAGTCACAAATTTATTAGTTTCTTCTTTCCTTGCTGGTTACTGTAATCATTTTTCATATCTTTTCAGGTTTATTCTTATACATTCAAAGCTTACTTCACAAATATCCTCATGACACTCATTTCAGTGTGAATGTGCAGAATGTAATCATTTCATTTGTGAGGAATTCTTTCTAGATACATGAAAGCACCTCTGGTTTAATCCCTTTGAATGTGGTATGCCAAAAATTATCAAAGAGCACAATATTTAGAGAATTATGAATGAGTTATCTTCCTTAAAGTTTATTCATTGATTGATGTGATATGTTTGATATGACAATCACAAACTGCTATACTGATATAGTGCATTTTTCAGGTCCACATTCGTATTGCATCACCTCCTATTCACCATCCATGTTACATGGGCATCAATATTCCAACTCGAGGAGAGCTTATTGCCAACAAGAAGCCACCACACGAACTTGCAAGCTTCATTGGTAAGGAAAGGATACTTATCTGGATACTTGTCATGTTCTGTTGATGAAGGTGTTGGAGGGTTGTGCAAAGGATATGTATAAAGAATGAGCCAATAAGTCATTGATATGATGAAGTTCTGGGGAAGCGGTGGAGAAATGGAGGAGGACTTTAAAGGACATTCATTAACTTGATCATTTGTTTTTCCTGTACAGTACCATTATATAAAGACAAGGGGGACAAAGTTGAGTGTTTGAATGACAGGGGTAAAGTTTTTAAATGTACCAGATAAGTTGTATGGAAGAATGATGATTGAGAAGGTGATGGCATGCACAGAATATCAGATTGGGGAGGAACAATATGGTTTCAGGAGGATGTGTGGCATAAGTGTTTGCTTTGAAGGATGTGTTTGAGAAATACTTAAAGAAACAAAGATTTGTATTTGGCATGTATGGGTCTGGAGATAGCACGTGGTAGGGTTGCTAAAGATGCTTTGTGGAAGGTGTTATGAACATATGTATAGGAGGAAAGCTATTAGCAGCAGTGAGGAACTTTTATCATGAGAGTAAGGTATGTATACGAGCTTGTAGAGAGGAGAGTGAGTGGTTCCAGGTGAAAGTAGGTCTGTGGCAGATGTATGAGGTCACCATGGCTTTCTAAAGAGTGAGTGGTTCCAGGTGAAAGTAGGTCTGTGGCAGATGTATGAGGTCACCATGGCTTTCTAAGTTAATTATGGTTGGGGTAGTGGGGAAGATATATGAAAGGTACTGAAGAGAAAGGCAGATTTGAGGTCTGTTGAGGTGTAAGGGAGCCCAGGAGGTGTCAGTTGTTCTTTGCTGATGACACAGGGATAGTAGCAGATTCAAGATAGAAACTGCAGGAGTTAGTGTCTGAGTTTGGGAGAATGTCTGAAAGGAGTAAACGTGAAAAAAAGCAAGGTTATTAGGTGTAGCAGTAAAAAGATGCATGTAATTTGGAATTGAGTTTGGATGGAGAGACCTTGGAGGAAGTGGAATGTTTTAGATGCTTAGAGAGGATGTGGCAACAAACGGAACCATGGAAGTTGAAGTGAGCCATAGGGTGTGTGAGGAAGCAAAGGTTTTGGGTGAATTGATGAATATGTGGAGAGAAATGTCACTGTTATTAAAGACAAAGAAAGGGATATTTGATGCTGTAGTTGGTGTTAGTCGAGGTCAGTGCTGTATGGGCTTTAAATGCAAAAGAATGGGACAGGGTGGCTGTGTTGGAAATTAAATGCTCAAGGATGATACATGGTTTAAGTAGTGATGATTGTGTCAGGAATTACAGTGTCTATGAAAGGGTCTTGGAGCGACCTGTGGTAGTGAGCAGAGCGTGATCGAGAGAGCTGAACATGCAGTAGGGTAAGATTTGTGCAAGGTATAGAAAGAATTGGAGCAATGTGGTATATAGGGCACATGAGGTACTTTATGCATCACAGCTAGAAAGTGGATGTTTGAAAATGAGGCCATCCTTCATCTGTTTGTGGTGCTAACTAACTTGCTAATGCAGGAATAGGCAAACTTAAGAAAAAATTACCGTAATGGCATATATGGCCATATCTTAATAAAGCAGTATAAGCAGCCAGTATATAATCAAATTCGAGAAGTAGCCAGTACCTAACATAATGGTATAAGTAGGCATTTAGTAACATAATGTAATATGTAGCCAAGGGAAGGAGTGTCAGAGATATAGATAGGTGGAGCTGTATACTGCATTTCACACTATTCAGAAGTGGAAACCTTGCCATATAACTTCTCTGATACTTGGTTAATTACTTATTTTAGTAACTTTTCTTCTCAGGAGCAAACAGCCTGGCATACTTGAGTATTGATGGCCTTGTGAAGGCAGTGAAGGAAGGCATCATGAGTAAGAACTGTACACCATCTGGTCACTGCACTGCTTGCCTTGATGGAAAGTATCCTGTACATCTCGAATGGTAGCAAGACTCATGTTTAATGAGCAAATGCATTTTTTTTCTGTATCATCATGATAGCATGGCCCTTGTTCTGTTGACAACTGTCTGTCACTTTTGCATTAAATCTTTTATAGACAGCTTAGATCTCATGTACTTAGGCTACAGTTGCATGTTTTGGATGGATGCAAAAATTCCATATATTTAAGCATATCACTTAACAGTTTACTCTCTTGTCAAACATTGAGTCAGTATCAGGTATGCTTTATCCAACACTTAGGGCAGGGTGGCATCTGTGGAGGCTTTCCCTAGCATTAGGTGTAATTACCATCTCCACACCTTCACATTTCCAAATATCTTAGGGCAGGTACATCTGTGGTGGCTTTACTAAGTATTTGGTGTACTTACCATACCTATACTTTGTTGCATTATCTTATGGCGGGCTGGTATCTGTGAAGGCTTTGCCTGGCATTTGCCTTGCTGACCATCTCCACACTTTCACATATTCAGATATAAGAGCAACTTTGAAATGTCAGCTAAATATATCAACATACTAGTTTTTGAAGTGCAACAGTCACCATGATGGATTGAGGTGATGTACTCGGTAAGAAGAGCAAAGGTAAAGAAGGGAATAAAGTAGAAGGGCACCACTTTAAAAAGAAGTGAAAAATATTAGTAGTTGGTGGGAAATGAAAAGTAGTATTCTGAAGGATACTTTGGTGTATAAGAATGTGTAGAAGACTAGTAAGTGATACTTTGGTGTGATGATAGTCAGTTAAATTATATATCTAAGTTAGTAAAGGTATCTTTCTTCCTCTTGGGTGTTTTATGATTCAAAGCATTAATTTTGTCCAGGAGGCATGCTGGAGGTCACACTTTTTGGCAGTTTGAAAAATTAAACAGCAGACTACCATATCAACTCGAGTAATGGTATTATATGTCGTGATTGTTATAGCTCTACCATCTGACTCATGCTCTCTCATGGCAACCCGTAGAGTAGGGCATGTGTAGAGCATCAGACTGGGAAGAAACAGTGTGGTCTCAGAAGTGGTAGAGGATGTGTAGATTTGTTGGTTGCTATAAAGAATGTGTGGGAAATACATAAACAGATGGGTTTGCATTTGGCATTTATGGATCTGGAGAAAGCTTGCAATAGGGTTGATAGAGATGCCTTATGGAAGGTTTTAAAACTACACAGTGAGGGAGGAAAGCTGCCAGAAGCAGTGACAAGTTTTTATCAAGGATGTAAGGTAGGTGTGTGAGTAAGAAGAAAGGAGAGTGAATGGTTCCAAGTGAAGATGGGTTTGTGACATGGTGTGTAATGTCCCCATGGTTGTTCAATTTGTTTGTGAATGGGATGGTGAGGGATGTAAATGCAAGTCTTGCAGATAGGGGTGAATATGCAGCCTGTAGGGGATGAGAGGGCCTGGGTAGTGAGTCGGTTGTTGTTTGCTGATGATACAGCAAAACTGCGTTAGTTGGAGGAGACTGAGCTTGAAAGTGTGTGTGAAAGGAGGAAGTTAAGGGTAATTGTGAATAAAAGAAAGGTTAGTAGGTTTTTCAGGGTTGAGGGACAGGTTTGTTAGAATGTGATTTTGAACGGAGAAAAACTGAAGGAAGTGATGTGTTATAAATCTGGTAGTGGACATGGCAGCAATGGAACCATGGAAGCAGAGGTCAATCATAATTTGGGGAAGGGAGCAAAGGTTCTGGGAGCACTGAAGAACATGTGGAAACACAGAATGTTATCTAGGAGGGCAAAAATGGATATGTTTGAAGGATTAGTAGTCCGAACAATGTTACATGGATGTGAGGCATGGGCTATAGATAAGGCTGTGCAGGGGAGGGTGAATGTGTTGGAAATGAAATGTTTGAGGACAAAATGAGGTCTGTGGAGTAATAGATATGTGGTAAGAAAAAGAGTGTGGATAAGATAGCTGAAGAGGACATATGAAGAGAACGAGTGAGGAAAGGTTGACAAAGAGGATATATGTCCAAAGTTGAGGGAACTAGGAGATGGAAAACAGTGAAAAAGATTTCGAATGATCAGGGCCTGAACATGCAGGGGGTGAAAGGTGTGCATGGGATGAAGTGAATTAGAATAATATGGTATACATGGGTCAGCTGCTGTCAATGGACTGACCATGGAAAGGTCTGTGGGGCCTGGTAGTGGATAGAGAGCTTATGGTCTCGGTACGTTACACATGACAGCTATAGAATGGATGTGAGCAAATGTAGCCTTTCTATGTCTGTCACTGGTGCTACCTCATAAGTATATTGCACGAGGTCACAGTGGTGTGTGTGATCTAGTATTTGCAAAAATCCTCAGGAAAATGAAACATGATATTTTCCTAAGTGCACTTTCATGTAATGACACATTGTCTGGGGAGATAGAAGAATGAGATAAAAGACGTATGTATGTATGTATGTATAAAGAGGGCTGAGAGTATATATGTGAATAATAGCATGGTTATTTGGTTCAGCATTGAAAAGAGAGGTTATTTGGAGTGTGTATTTGAGTGGCAAAAACTTAGACAAAGTGTAGTGTTTAAGATACCTGAAATTGGATATGACACTGAATTGAACCATGGGAGCTGAAATGAGCCAGTGGGTGGGTGAGGGGGCAAAAGTCTTGAGAGGGAGCATTGAGGAGTGTGTGGAAAGGAAGGTCATGGTATCTTTAATAAGGGCAAAGATGGGTCTGTTTGATGGTATAATAGTGTCAGTGGTGCTATATGGGGATGCAAGGCATGGGCCTTAAACAAAAATCCAAAGGAAAGGGGAAATGTGTCGGAATGTAAATGTCTGAGGACAGTATGTGGTGTCAGGAGGGTTAATCAAATAAGAATTGATAGGGTAAGAGGAATATGTATGAGAGAGCTGATGAGGGTGTGCTGAAATGGTTTGGATGACTAAGATAGTATATATGTATCAAAAGCTGGGGGGGTGTCAAAGAAAAGGGGGGAAACTAGAAGGAGGTGCATGGAGAAACCATCTTTTCAAAGAGGATGAACAATGAAAAAGATACTACAATTTGATTGTCAATACAAGGTCCTTAAATTAATATGTGGACCTAGAGTGATAAAGTGAATGCACTTATGAGAAAACTTCAATTATCAAGAGAAACTAGAACATTTTCTTCAGAGTATTGAAAGCCAAAAATGGAATGTGTATTGAATACACAAACACTTAACTGAAGTAGTTTTCATTAATTCTAAAGATGAACATGTCTCTAAACATGAATAGATTAGAGATCCATTTACTGCAGATACTGTCTTTGGATTGACAACTTGTGAATAAGTACAACTCAAAGACTTACTGAGAGATGGTGTGTTGTGAGAGATCTTTGATCCAGGAAGTCTCTATATATAAGTTTTGGCTGCACGTTAAAAAGGAGTATCCCATCATGTCAAACAATGCCATGAGTACTCTTCTACTTGTGACATCCTACTTGAATGAAAGTGGGTTTCTACTGTTGCTGTCATGAAAGCAAGGCAACATTCTCGTTTGATAATAGACCAATGAGTAACTTTCGTTAATGACTTCATAATTCAGGAAACTTTGTGCTGAAATGCAAGATCATACATCAAATTTAGAAGTAAATGGTTGATATTAATTTTTTTTTTATTTCATTGCCATTTGAATGTCAGTGCAAAGTTCTAAATCAATATGCAGACCCAGAATGATAATGTATTCATGAGAAAACTACACCTATGGAAAGAAAACACAGAGAAAAAAAGAAGTCTGACATGTTCCTTATATTAGAAGGATTTCTTTAAAGCAGTGAAATGAAAACCAGTAATGAACCACTGACTGAAAACATGAATATTCAGCTTTACAGAGGCAGTTTTCATTTTATTTTGAGGATATTTGCATCTCCAAACTTGAATGGATATGAAATCCACTTGCTGCTAACAATGTCTTTGGACTGACAACATGAACAACTCGCACACTTATCAACTGATGATTTATTACGACAGGCATTTGATCCAGAAAATCTTTCTGAATTCTGGCTGCAGGCCAAAATGGAGTACCTGATCTTATCAGAGGAGACTATGAATGCACTTCTACCTTTGATGACATCCTCATTGCATGAAACTGGATCTTCTGCTGTTACTGTTGTGAAGACAAAGTACTATTCTCAGTTGTTACCTGAAAAGAACTACAAGTTGCTGTTTCATCAATGACTCAGAAAACTTTGTGCTGAAAAGATGACTCACACATATCATTACCCAGTAAACTGTTCTCTTCATCTTGTGAAGAACCTTATGGCCCTGCCTTCATCATCATGTGATGAATTAAAGCTTCCCACCTATGTTTAAAATCCCAGCTGATGGTTATTTCCATCAATTATCTACAGATGCCTCTAGCAGCATACCAGCACAGCTGGAAAAAACATCATGCACCTCTGTCACCCACAGGACATTTGGATGGAATCTACTGATTGCAGTTTGAGAAACTAACTTAAACGAAGCCATCCTTAACCACAATACGTGGACACACTGTACGTATGATAGGGACGATTAAAAATGGGTAACACTATATTCTCTGAACATTTATGACTAGGCAATAACAAAACTAATATATATGACAAGAAAGTGTACCAAACGAGGGCAAGTCAGACAGCATTATACAATCATGACCAGAATGTAATGTTTAATTTGCCACAGTATTAGCAGAGATACAAAGATACAGATATAACTGCTAAACACGAATAAATATTTAAATGCAGAAAAATACCATAAAATGAAAAGTTTTATGTCCTTATACTGAAATACTCTCATACAGGAGATATGAGGCATTTGTAGAAAAGAACATTCTGGAAATATGTATATTCCACGTTAAAAGATAATATAACTTTATTGTCATTTTCAAAAATTTGCAAATAAAGTGTCTATATCCCTAATCTAAGTCTCACCAGATGAGCCCAAACAGATTCTGGATGAAAAACAAAAGGCTATTGCAAATCAAATTAATCTTTAGTTTTACTCTTATGCATCTGTCGGCCCCTTATTCTGTGCAACCATTTGATCTTTGGTCTTTATACCTACTCCCACTTCCCTTACTGTATATGAATATTTTGCTCAATTATTACCCTTTGTCTACCCATGTCAGCTACAACAAAAATTGATTTTTATCACCAACCATTAGTTTAAAATCCTGTTCCTTTCAGTTGCTCAATAAGGTACAGCAGGAGCTTGTATTAACATGTTTATGTTCCTGAAGACACCCTTCAACATGGCAGGAATAAGGTGGCGCTGAAACCTGAAGAGAAGCCTGACTGAGGAATTTCTGCCAGAAGATTTTACTCAAGTCATCAGTCAAGCTGGAAACAATGGGCAAGGGGAAGAAATTGAACAGAGGTTGAAGGATAATGCTGACCTGCCTGGATACCAACACCTCACTTAATCAGTTGGAGGAGGATGTTCCTGACCCTGTTAAAGTGAATTCATATTATGCTTTGGCTGCCACTGACATCTTTCTCAGGTTTACTAACCAAAAGAACATCAGGGGTCAAAACCGGGAATGAATCTGTGAGGATCATGTTCAGCCCGGTTAAGATGCAGCAGGACTCACTAAAGCCTCATAAGCCTGGAAGGTGGACAAGGACAATAGTGAACAAATGCAGCTTTCACCTCCAGCAGCTTCCCTACCCACTCTCAGCACTTCCAACCCCATTTATGACCAGATGATGATTCAGGTGATTCCAGATTCACCCCTAGAACTATTTCCTTCTGATTCAGAGATGTCCTTGCTAGTACCTGAAAATCTCTAGCACTGAAATAGTGACCTACAACATATATAATCAATGTTGGAGCAAGGTAAGTTTACAGCACACATACTTATTTGTGAATTTCTAATGCCCCTGGAAAAACTCAGGGTGTAATAGAATATGGCTTCTCAGGAATCTCTGTTAGAAGAGAATTTCACTGCTTATATAACCCCAGGACACCTTTATGGGTGTCCTGCAGCACCAAGGCTTCACTACAACCAGAAGCAGGAAAAAGATGGACTCCTTTGGAGTGAGAAGCTCCTTGACAAGACCATGCTGACTCTTGTCAACTGATAATAATACAGCCTTGCTGAATAAGACTTTTCACTCTTGGTGCATCCTTACGTAAGTGGAGTTCTGTAATGTCTAAGTTTTTAGAAGAGACTAACAATGTGGACAGTGAACAGTTCTTTGAGAGATTCATGGATGGAGCAACGAAAGGACATAATGAGAAACTAAGATACCTGCTCATACAGATGTTATGAAATATAGTATAAGGGTGGAGGATGCACGGAAAAGAATGAATGATATGATGAATGCAGACAGCATACAAAAATTTAAGATTGTATGACAGTAAAGAATGTTTAAGAGATGGGGCCCTACAGGTGTACATCTCCCTTCTCACACAGTTCAAATAAGTAAATAATTACAGGTAATTACTAAACACCCTCCTTCACCAACATATACTCAACACTCTGCCACACCAGCATACTCTCAAAACACTCCTAAGCCAATATACACTCAAAATCCTCTTGCACCATCCATACTCTCAGCATCCTCCTACACCAACATACACTCAGTACCCTCCTACTCCATCACACACTCAACATCCTCCTACACCAACATACACTCAGTACTCCCGTATACCTAAATACACTTAACACCTTCCCACACCTACATACACTCAACACCCTCCCATACCTACATACATTCAACATCCTCCAACACCAATATATATAGACACCACCCTCCCACGAAAACATACACTAAACATCCTCCCACAACAACATAAACAACACTATCCCACACCAATATACAGTAAACACCCTCCCATAAAAACATGCACTCAACATTCTACCATACTAACGTGTACCCCCCAATCTACATGGACCTTAACGCGGTGGTGGGGATTGTGTGGAGCAGTGATGGTTTGAGCTATGGCAGCAGAGATTTTCCTTTCCCTGGTAGATTCAACCATGCTACAAAGGTCAAGCTTGAGCTCTCACACCAACATATGTAGGCTATTTCTGCTTCTATACTTTACGTTCTTCCCTTCTTGATCTATCAAAATGGAAAATGTCATTTGTTTGAGTTAAAATGAATTTCTAGGATAGAATATCCTAAACTGTTGTGAATACTGAATAGCCTTAAATGCTCCAGCACTTGGCATATAAGCCTAAATTTTATAATCCAATTCAATCCACACTAATGTACAATCAACACCCTCCTACATCATCAAACATTCATGACCCTCTCATCAACCCACACTCAACACCCTCTCAAACCAATATACACTCAATACCCTCTCACACCAACATACACTCCACACCTTCCCACACCATCACACACAACACCCTATAAAACACACTCAATACCCTCTCATATCCACATACACCCAACAACCTCCCACACCAACATACACTCAACATCCTCCCACACCAACATAAGCTCAATACCCTTCCACAACATACATTCACCACCTTTCCCCATCAACATACACTCAACATCCTCTCACAATACCAAAGGATTAACATTCATAACAAATGCAAAGATGCAAACAACTCAAACACTGAAAACTAATTTGTTGATCAACATATAACTATACCAAAATGTAACATTTTTGTGATATAATGTGATATAAATACCTAAAATACAACTGCTGATGCTAATAATAACAAGCAGTATGATAAAAAAAAGTATTTCTACTAATACTTCAATGAGATAATGTGTGAAGAATGCAGTGTGTACATAGCTCCCTACATGTTACAACTATGAAACACGTGTCACTACTTATGTAACAAATATATAACCAACAACGATAACATGACCACAAATCACCGAAACACCTCAATGAAATCAGTGTTTAGACCTTGAGGAAACAATTATCATTAATCATATCCTTGTAAACTGCCAAAACAGGTTTACAGTATTAGACATGACAGACACTGCCAAAGTAATGAGCACAAATAATCAATGTAATATTTTTCAATGATGACAACACACATTAATTCAAGTATGTTTGCTCATACAATGCCTAATTACTACACTTTTACGGCTAGATCGAAATGGACAAAATGAACATGAAAATGGCTTTTCCCCAGAATGTCTACGGCAATGCCTAATGAAGACTGAATGCCAAGGTGTGGAATAATTACAATGAACACAGCGGTGCATCTTCCTTGTTGGGGAAAGGTTGGCCCAAGGTCCACCAGCTCTCCCACGACGACCCAGCCCATTACCATTGCTCAGCCTCACCTGCAATGAAAATCACCTAATTAAACTTTTAAGTGTCTAATATTATGTAAAAAATTTTGATAAAATCTTACTGTCTTACAACATATCAAATATGGTGTGGCACCATTAAGGTGTTTCCCAAATGCTCCAAACCACACTTACACAAAATGAATCTCATGATTCCAGACCTTTGCTGAAACTGAGATGAACATAAGAACATTACTAATACTGTCTTATAATAATGTGGGAGACATTTCTAGCACCAAAAGTTTGATTACTCCAGATAACAAAAGTAAAATTTTTTAATTAACATTCATAACAATAATAATGCTCTGCTTCATCAGTTATCATGACAAAAATAAAATGCAGGTACAAATATATAAGTAGTATGAGTCATAATAATATTAAAAGAAACTTTAGGTTTATTTGTCCAAATTAACAGAACAGTACAACATTAAGTACATAAAACGATATTAACTCATGTACAGCTTCTAAATAACATATCTATACTTAGGGCAGTAACAGTCTGGCCCTGGGATTTGATTTGTATGAAGAACATCATACAGAACAGTGAATCAGGCTACTTCTGTTTAATATAAAAACTTTATATCTGATTTACATACTAAAAAATAATTTTGAAAAGTTATGCATATTTTATGATTAAGGTAATGTGACAATAAGACTACTTTAAGAGGAAGTTTGATAAGCATTCACTGTTGAGGAAGTATTGTAGGTACATAAGAACCTGATAATTCAAGTGATTTATAAACTGATTCATAATAATACCTCAGTCGAGGCACGAGTAATAGGCATATAGGCATATTTCTTATATGCAGATTTGAAATTGTGTCAATTTGGTATTGTTATGGGGACTGAGTAGAATGATCCAGAGGAGGAAGGCCTGGCATATGATGGGTCTGTATTCCAGAGGTATTCATGTTTAATATATGAACAGTGTATCTGTGATCAGAAGTTTCCATCATGAAGTCCGGGAAATCTAGCAAGCTCTTAATTCTTAGAACATACGGTGGATAAGATGTCTTTAGAATTAATCATGAGAAAATTTTCCTCAATACCTCTATAAATAATATATATGTCACACTATAAACTATGCTTCACCTGCGTGGTCACCCACTCTTAAAAATATAAAAACAAATATACTTTCGATACAGTGCCACAAAATAGCACCTAATTTTGCATGAGCTAACACAACCATTATCCAAACTTGACACAAACAAACCCCTCATATATCTAACACCTACTGATAAATATTAGGAACACGATACCATAACAGCCCTTCAGCATGCTAACCTCTTCTCAGACCACCAGATCTTATGTTATTTATGTTTCACATGTACTCCCAAACCCCCATACTTACAGACATCCCCCTCACCCATCCTAGGAAGCATTAGCAAGATAAAGCACACTAAAATGACTTGACATATACTAAAAATCACCCCCTCCCAACTTAATCTTGAACTTCATTTCGTCAAAAATACACCCATCTGACACTACTTCCTAGAAAAACAAAATCACACAACTCTGCACTCTGGACACCAACCATCTCTTCTTCACTACAAACACCAATTCAGCATATCGCATGACCTCTCCTTTCTAAAATGCAACTTCCACACTAAAAACAACATCTGCTCCTCAAATGTTCTGCTATATTCTTGCCCAGAAAATCACACATCACGACACTTCATAACCTACAGTCCTGAACGGTATATGTGGCTGACTTCCTGAATTCTGCAAGAGGCTCATAAAAGGGGTCCTGAGGTTGCAAGGTTCAGGTTAACAACAAAAGGAACTCATTTTTTTAAACATGGTCCATTTTGAGAAAAGTGACACCTGTGATTATTTCTTCTTGCCTTTTTTGGACATAAGAAAAGGGTGCAGTGAGCTTTTTAGGGATACCATATCAAGGGAATATTTTAAGAAAGTTCTGTATTTCCAAAATCTAAATAAAAGAAGTTGAGTCATGAGTTAACCCGTATAATGTTTCAAACAGTGAATTTTACACTGTTGAACACAAACACTCTTATGAAGAACTAATGTAGCATGTTATAATGTAGTACTATTGTAATTACTATGATGCAGTTGGAAGCCAGCTAAGGAAGAAGTGACCAGGATGCAGATGGCAGCCAACTAAGAAAAAAGTGAAGTCTTCACAAAAGTGTTACTTAGGTGCCTAGATCCATCTTATGTTTGCTAATTCAGGACTACTCAGCTTGTTGACTTGTTAAAACAAGGCTCTAGGGCTAGTCTTACATCTTAACATGCTACATACACAATTCCTATTCTTTTTGTCTTCAAAGTTTTTCTAGCTCACTTTTTTCATTGTGAATCACTGTATTCACAATGATATAGGTTGGGAGGGGTTATGGTTGCAGGAAATGGGCATTTTACTTAGTTTTCACAATCATTTCTCATCATCTCTTAAACCTTTTTATTTTGACACGTGTCCAAAGCCAGAACATCCAGGTTTCTTTCCTCAAACATACTACCTATCTCTCCTTTCTTCTCATCTTGGTTACATTCAGACACTCCAATCTGAGCCTTTGAGGAAGATGAGCACTCCCCACCTAACTCCTGTTTCCTCTTTTAGAAACTGAAATACGAGAAGGGGAGGGTTTCCAGCCCCCTTCAGTCACCTTCTGCAACATGCTAGGAATATGTGGGAAGTATTCTTTTTCCTCTATCTACACACACACATATATATTTTCATTTATTTATATATTTTTTCATACATGCTCACCATTTCCTACATGAGTGAGGCAGTGTCAAGAACGGATGACATTGCCTTAAAGGGAAAAATCCTCACTTGACTCCTTGCTGTGTTCTTTCTTTTGGAAATTAATATAGGAAGGGAGGATTTCCAGCTACCTGCTCCCTTCCCCCTTAGTCACCTATGACATGCAGGGATACATGGGCAGTATTCTTTCTCCCCTATCCTTAGGGCAATGGTTATGGGAGTGATGAAGAATGTGGAAAGAGAGAACATTATCTCACAGAGCAAAAATGGGTATGTTTGAATGAACAGTAGTTCCAACAATATTTTATGGTTGCGAGGCATGGCTGGATATATTGGATATGGAATATATAAGGACAGTATGTGGTGTGAGGTGGTTTAATCGAGTGAGTAATGAAAGCTTAAGAGAGATGTGTGGAAATAAAATGAGTGTGGTTGAGAGAACAAAAGAGGGTTTGTTGAAATGGTTTGGACATTGGGAGAATGAGTGAGGAAAGGTGAATATGTGTATAAATATGTATATGAGTGGATGGGTCTTTGTTTGCCTGTCTCTTGGTGCTACCTCGCTAATGCAGGAAAAGGAGATCAAGTATAATGATATTAAAAATGTTTAGAAAGACAGATATCATTCACCTAGTTCATTTTAATGACAGCATGTTACTCCTCCATATGCCATACTACCCCAATTCACTCTATCCCATGCAACCCTTTCACCCTCTTGCAAGCTCAGGCCTGAGTACTAAAAATCTTTTTCATTCCATCCTATCTCCGATTTGATCGTCTATTTCTCCTTGTCCCCTCCACTTCTGGCACATATGTATATCCTCTTTGTTAATCTTAACTCATTTATCTCCATATATCCAAACCATTTCAGCATACCCTCTTCAACTCTCTCAACATACTCTTCTTAATACCATATCTCTCTCTTACCCTATTATTACTTCCTTAATCAACCCTCCACACACTACATATTGTTCTCAAACATTTAATTTCCAATGCATCCACCCTTCTCCAATTCTCATCATTAGCCTATGCCTCGCATTCGTACTTCACTCAGACTGCTATACCTTCAAAAACACCCATTTTCACCCTCCCAGAGAGCATCCTCTCTTTCCACACATTCCTTAAAGATCCCAGAACCTTTAAGGTTTTGAACTGGATTGATCACGTAGATAGTGAACAGTTCTTTGAAAGATATAAAGAGAGGACAACCAGGGATATGACATGAGATTCAATGACAAAAGTTGAGACATAAAGAAGTACTTTTTTAAATAAAAGAGTGGTGAATGAATGGAATAAACTGAAAGAGGATGTGGTGAATGTAGACACTACACAAAAGTTTAAAAAGTATGACTAAAATTTTTTTAGAGATGGGGCCCAATGGATGTGAAAGTCCCTCTATGTACAGTAGAAATACGTAATCAATCACAAAACTGAAGAGCAGCTAATCAGGATATAAGAATCAGAAAAAAAAGAGCTGTTGAGGATAAAGTGAACAGCTAAATGAGAAGAATCAGAAAAAAGTTATTGAGAATGAAGTGAAGTGCTAAATCAGATATTCAAGAGTGTTTTCACACTGGATGATACTATTGCCCCAACACCAATCAGATGAAATGGGAAGGAGGTCTTTGAAAGCATTCTGGTATCTACAAAAGACATAAACAAAATACTAAAAAGGATGAGTGACAATTTGATGTCCCATCTTTAGTAGCACAACATAAAATGTGATGTGGTAAGACTAACCGGTGGGTGGGGAGGCTGGCTTGGTAAATTCAGCTGACTGGTCAGCTGACTGTACAACTCTGGTTGATTCTCACAGTTGTAAGCCTCTAGTCCTTGAAATCCATCGTAAGAACTGCTTCCACCAGCGTTCTGATGAATACAGTATGTTAACAATATATCTGATATTATAAGGATAAAATGAAAAAAAAGGTAAAGACTAATTTTTAGTAGAGTATAGTACAGGCTAGAATGAGCATTCCTATGTATCTCCTTGAAGGTCATATTGGAAAAATTCTAACCAGAACTAAATAAACACCCCAAATCCATCTACAGCTTCTTTCAACGGATCAAGATATCTAGACTATTTCCAGCTAGGTAGTAAACACAAAAGGCAACTGCAGCATCCCCTAAAAACAAACCTTAGTTTGAGCAAGATCCTGTCACTTGACCACAACTCCAGCTGGGAACAACGTGGAGTGGCCAGTAGGATTAGCCTATTCTACTGTAAAGAACAAACATATCTATTTTGTCTCCTTTTTGGTTATGAGTGAAATGGGCCAGGAAAATCAGTGCCTTAACTGTAATGACACCATGCTAAAAAGGGGCACACATTTTACCCATTTCTTGAGATTACAGTTAATTACTGTCACATAATATTTTCTAACTGCACTATGCATACATACCCATTGGGTATATCTCTTGTGAAATCAACAGATGTCCTACTGTCTACCATTTCATTGATATGCAAAATGGAGGCCTTAAAAGCTTCATCTCATTAATCCAACCCTGGGTAGAACCCTTACTAATGCATCAGTCAGCTTCATTAAACACTAACATACAGAACACTGAAGCAGAAATATGGATAATTATTGGAAGGCTTAAAAACTAGGTAAAACAAAACATAAACATGCTATACACATTGCCATGCCTTTGAACGACCCTAAAACTCAAGAAGCTACTTCTTACTGATGCTGATCAAATATCTTAACTTCATTCACTGTAGACCCATTTTTTTTTTTTTTGCTCATCACACCTAGTGTGATGATATTACTACTGTCGTTGAGGGAGAGGTTCCAACACTTTTAGATTGTTTCTTACAAAATCAGCAGACTGCATATCACCAATAACCAAAATTCCAAGTGTGGATAAAAAAGATATTGTATCTGAAACCAGCCTCATTAAACAAATCTCAAAATGGTCAGGATGAGAAATTAAACATTCCTGTGGTTATTATAGCAATGATGGCACTTATCACAAGAAACGAAGACATCTGCCTGCCCCTTTTTGATAATCATGGTACTTGTGCACTCGCAATGCAGCAGTGCCTACCAACATGGAAGAAAATTAAGTGAGAAGCTATTGTGCTCACACTGCAGCTGCCTTTTGTATTCACAGCCTACTGCCTGAAGGTAGAACCTATCTTGATGATACTAGTGGGTATTCTAGCTAAAAATCTTCAGTTTCTTTCATTCAAGACAAAATTATTGCAGCAAGAAACCAAAGTCAATGATCTTCTTGGTCCAATTTACTTAACAACATAGATAAAAGTTTATCATTTAAATCTAGTGACTGGAGCTAAAATTCTCAACTCTGAAATAAAACCTGGTTTTAAAGCTTATGAAATATCCAATTTATTCACCGAAGATATACACTAGTACTGATAATTCTGTGTTTCATCTCTACTGCACTACTAATCTATCAACTAAGATAAAAAACTGTGCCAGATATCAACAGTAAATCTATACAACAAGATGAGTAAAATTCTTACCTAATGGAGCCTAAAAGAAGCTAAAATGCTTATTGCAACATGCTTTTCAGTTACCTATATTCTTAATTATCAATGTGGTATTCATTCCCATACATGGAGTTACTTAAGAAATGCTATACCAATGTCTCAAAGCTACTAACTAACCCACCTCTTGCACTCTGGAGGGTCCTGGGTTGTGTTGGGCATCAGTGTCTGGGTGGTGAGAACCAACCTGCCCAGTGGTGTCTTGGGGCAGGTTCCCATGGTGGTTCATGGCTGAGGCTTCAAATTTACAAAGAAAACTTTCAGTCGTGTGATCCTCCAAGACTTCTTTGCTCTCACCACTTAGCCTCATACTGTCGGATAAGGGATGGTAATCTATTTCACTATGAAATGATAGGTCGTGCTTGTCATCACAGTTCTCCGGTAGTTCCTCCTTTACTAAGGTTTCATCAAATATTTCCTGGAATCAAAAATATTTTATAATTGTTATGAGTATTCAACACTTTTTTACATAAATTTTTCTGTCCTCCACACAATAATCCTAAAAAAGAAATACTTATTACTGTGTCTACATTTCAGTCATGATGGTGAGAGGTGTGTACTAGAGAGAGAGAACTGGAATGATGATGTATATGAGGGATGATGTGCACCTCACAGGTTGAACAAGGGCATATGAAGCAACCAAGGTAAAACATGGAGTAGTCAGTGAATCTCTGATATGAATAGTAGACACAAGCTTCACTACATATACATGAAAATGAAGGCCAGAAACTAGATGTATGCAAAAGAGGCCATTACACCTACTTATGACCATCCGTACATGACCAAGAAAAAATATAAATTACAAAAGAGAAATGATGAAATATGAACTAAAGAATCTTAAATGAAAGGTATTAAAGAAGTTACAGAATCATATAATAAAGCCGGTTAAT
The DNA here is from genome assembly GCF_036320965.1 of Panulirus ornatus. Lineage (NCBI taxonomy): Eukaryota > Metazoa > Arthropoda > Malacostraca > Decapoda > Palinuridae > Panulirus > Panulirus ornatus. The sequence continues at coordinate 12,971,042 of NC_092281.1, forward strand.
AAAAAATTAGATAATCATGATAGAAACAGTTGAATAAAAGAATGCTACACAGGTATATGAATTCTCCATGCCATGTTAACATGTGTCCGACTTATGTCCATTTTGAGACCTAACAGGTTGGTCAGAATAGAACTCAGAAGTATGTCGGGAAGGGAGTGTATTCACCTGTTTCTCTCATGCTACTTCACAAAAGTGGGAAACGGAATTGAGTGTACTAGTATAAAAAATCCTCGATGGTGCCCACCTGTAATGTCTGCACTTTTTACCTCCAACAGCCTTAGACATGACCCTGAATTACTTTTTTCAGAGAAATATAACCAATGTTTAAACAGCACACTATGAACTTGCAAATCTTAAAGACAGGAGATGTAACTTCTGTGGTACTGTAACATGACTCACCTTAAATGGCATATCAGGGGTGCACTCTAATTCAGAATTATCAGCTAGTTGGGAAGTCTGGGGTTCAAGTATTTGCTCTTCACTAATGTCACCTGAAAGATTTAATCTCTGAGGTGCATCTTCCTCACTTGCCTCATCTAACTGTTCACTGCCCACATAATATCTTGCTTGCTCACTCTGTGTGCCTGACTGTGAACATTCCTCTTGGTTTTCACAACTATTTGAGGCTGTTTCAGAAACTGGTGCTGTTGGTACAGTACTCTCCTCTTTTCTTCTTCTCTTGGGCTTTGGATTGGTCTCGTTATTACTTGAGCTGCCACAGTCTTGAGTTTCATTATCATCTGGTACTGCCAAGCCTTTGATACGTAGAGCCTCTGCAGCCCTGATGAGACTTGCAAGGTCATTCTGTGCCACACTTGCAACACCTGCATACATATAACTCAGCAGAGCTTCTAGTTCTTTAGATGCAACATCTTTCAGTACAACGATAGGATGCTTGCAGGATGTATGTTGAAACATGTCCTCAAAGTATTCACTGCATGCTGCAAGCACCAGCTTATGTGCATAGTAGAACTTGCCTTCACATGCTACCGTCACATCGGTATAGTTTTCCTGAAAAAAAAATTGTAATTAGGAAAGTATAAAATCTTACCATCAAGCTACAGAAGAGATAAGCTGTATTACAGCAAAAATCTGGTGACCTGCACAAGAGCTGGTTCCACAAGAATTCAAAGGAACATCTAACAGGGGCAGTGGCAGATTTTAAAAAGTGTGTGTGTGTGTGTGTGTGTGTGTGTGTGTGTGTGTGTGTGTGTGTGTATCACTGGAGCAAAAGCTTTCACAACATACTGCATACTGCATTCTATACAAGTAAGTCTTAAAGAATGGGAGGCTGAGCCCCCTTGCTTTTCAAAGTGGAGAAGCTCCAGCCCTCCCTCTGTGCTACCGCCACTGTCAAATGAAGGTGTAAAACTGAAAAACTGACATATACTAACTCCAAAGCAAAGATGAGCTTAAAATAACATCTCCTCCATAACCATTCACTGATTCACAGATCTTGTGATGCACCATGCATCCTTATGAGGTGAAAATACTGCCACTCATGCTCTTGACAAGGAAGGAAGGTTTTTTAATAAACTCTCAAGGCACTACATCATCGTGTATATACCTTAACTTTGTCCAGAGCGAGAGTGGCAGTATTTCCACCTTATAAGAATGCATAATGCAATGGAAACAAAAGTGACATAATCAGGCTATCAAAACAATATGACCCATATAAAGACCATGGTCCTGAAGAAAGCTCCCTGTAAGTGCTGCAAAAATGTGTGGAAGGACTTGCTAGACCATCAGAGGCGTTGCTCAATGAATTATTAGTGGACGCTGTAGTTCCAAGGATTTTGAAGAAAGGGGATCAAAAAACTGCACTTAACTATAGGTCAGTCTCCCTAACAAGTGTTGTTTGTAGAACATTGTATAAGATAATCAGAAAGCAAATGAATGACTACTTACAAAGGAGAAACTTTCTAAATGGAAAACATAAACAGTCTTCTGAGCTTCTTTGACAGGATAAGCTTCATCTTGGATCAAAGAGAAGGATAGGTAGAATGTATTCTTAGACTGCCAGAAAGCCTTTTATATGGTTCCTCGTTGTAGAATGATTAAAACAGTAGATCTACTCAGTGGTTTGAAGTCTACCTTACAGTAAGGGAGTGCAGGTAAGAGGTGAAATTATTGAAGTGGGTTGGAATTATAAGTGGCATGCCACAGTGCTTGGCCTTGGATCCACTGCTGCTCTTGGTGTATACAAATGACTTGCTTGATGTACTAGAACCACAACTAAATATGTTTGTGGGTGGTGCCTAGATCATGAGAGAAATAAAGAATTATGATGATGCATCTAAAGTTGGCAGGGGTGTATCTCGGGGAAATAGCGCCTATCGCAAGCACTGAAATTGTGCCCCTGGCTTGATTAAAAATGTACATACAGTGGATGTATATAAAAATATATACAGTGTAATTATAAACTGTTGAAGAGTTGGGCCGAACTTAAATTCATATAAACTCTTAAAGACTTATTTGATCAAAATTGTAATATAGAACCAGTAATGCAACTGATAGTAGTAAAATATTACTATAGCTGAAAAGTAAGCGAGTTTCTTTTTCATCTCACAAAACCAAACCGTTAAAAATGTCATTCGGGTAGCATATGTCAAAAAACAAACCTGCTGAGTGGCACCCCCTTCAAGTGGTGCCCAGGGCACCTGCCCACCTGCCATACCCTAGATATGACCCTGAAAGTTGGTCAAATGATTGGATGATGAGATTCAATCCAAGTAAGTGCGAGGTGATGAGGTTAGGAGAGTGAAAGACCTCGGTGTGATTATTAGCCACCTGGAAATTCAGTACATGAATTTGCATGTGAAAGAGAGCTAAGGATTGACACTGCATCTCATCTGTTGCCAGAGAACTGTGAAAGAGGTAAACTGTCTACTGGGGAATACGAGAATCATTCATATATATGCACAAGATGTTCATAAACTTATTCACTACACATATCAGACCAAAACTGAATTTTGCCTCACAAGGCTGGTCGCTGTACCTTAAGAATCACAAAGATCTGATTAAGGGAATACTGAGAAGAGCAACTAGGATGGTACCTGAATTAAGAAAACTAGAGACTACAAAGCCGTCCACAATGGAGGACATGAGAGAGAAGGGGAACCTGATAACAGCCTTCAAGTTTCCAAATTAGCTGGTTGACAATGAATACCTTCAATTCTTCAAAAGATGCAGCACCAAATTAACCACAAGTTATAATAAAAAGTGGTTAAAATTTTTCTAAATAAAACTAACCACCGAGGCAGTGAATGCTCGTTGTTTACAAAGGTTTCAAAAGCTACTTGATCACACAAAAAAGTTCAGGAGATGGGGCCCTACAAGTGTAGAAGTCTCTCCCCATACTGTACAAATAGGTGATTAATTACTGTATTCACCACGTAGCAAAATAAGATGGATGCTTGTACAGTTCTACTGCAAACATTATAAACTCAAAATTTTAAATTAAGCAGCAAAACTGATTTGCTTCCAGCAAAAAACATCTACTTAGGCTTAATGATGCTCAAAGAGCTTGTGAATAATTTATCTCTATAAAAGATAAAATCACTAAATTTACATAAGAAAGGTTACTACCTACCTTATCCCTGAGTTTGGAGATCACATTTGAAAATGTGAGGCTGTGGTACTTCCATGACAAAACAAGCATTCTATCACCCATCTTGATACAATCATCTGAAAATATAACATCAAATTTCACACGAGTGTATAATGAGGCGAGAAAATATTCTTAGTAGGGAAAAAGTAACATTTACCTAAAACCATGGTCCCAAGACACTTATGAGTTAAACCTTTTTGTCTGTGCTTTGGACACTAATAATCTCTCTTAAAACAGATACTGATTCAGTACATAACAAATTCCTTTTGACCTAAAACTTTCACACTGAAGGTACTGAACACTCAACCCTTTTACATTCACGGAAAGCTTTACCACATGATTGATCTCAAAAAACATCCTCTTTGAGAATTCCCAACACAATTCCAAGGCGAAAGCAATACTGTCCTCATTCCTCTCCAATAGCAATGATGAAGTAGTCCTTCGTGGGTATTAAAAGTCTAAATTCACTTTTACCTTATTAATTCTTTTATGTTGGATGCTCCAGTCACTGATAAAAGTCTACATCATTTAGAATATGGAGAGGATTTTGACAGGGGAAAAGGAAGAGACAAGGGAAAGTATGAATATTTGGGGAAGCAAAAACCTGTCTTTCAAAATGTGCCAGGAGTTAGTTACTATGAGAAATATGAAAGGGTAGAGCATTACAAAGCTTCCAGGTGTAGGAAAAGAAATAGTTATCTCTCTCATTTTGAAAGGATAAAATCTATAAGGGTACAAAAACTCAGAATGTTCATGGTTTATGGTAAAAAAAAAAAAAAAAAGTGTGGAAGTTGGTAGACTAAATGAACTGCAGAAGAATCACCATCTGGTGGGACCTTGTCGTCTCTTATTACCAGGCAGGACCTATTTTTGTCTCAGTATTCAGCAGGACCCGGACACATCTCACTATAAGGCGGGACAATGATTGTACTTGTCAGGATCTGGTCTTCTCCCATTATCCATTTAGCAGGACGGGGTTGTGTTTCAATACATGGCAAGAACTGGTCTTGTCTCAGTACCTGGAAGGACCTGGTCTTGACTCTTTGCCTGGCAGGACCTGGACTAGTCTCAATACCTGGTTGAACCTGGTCTTGTATTAGTACCTTGCAGGACCTGATTTTGATAAAACCTGGAAAGACCCGGTCTTCCGTCTTAATACTTGACTGAACCTGACCTTGTTTCAGTACCTGATCTCACCTAAGTATCTGGCTGGACCAAGTCTTGTCTCAAAATCTGGCACATGACTTGGTCTCGTCTCAGAACCTGGCAGGACCTGGGCTTAACTCTGTACCTGGCTCGCAGCAGAAGCAAAGAGCGGGTGATCCCCCTCTCCCGCAGCAGAAGCAACAGCGGGTGATCCCCCTCTCGCACGTACCTGTGTGTCACAGTCTCTACAATGCTACATCAGTACAAGGCTACACCAGTGCAAGGAATACACTAGTACAAGGCCATGTACTCACAGGTTGATAATGTTGTCATGAAGCGGCACCTAGTATGTACGATACATTTGTTTGTTGTGGTTTATGACGTCATTGATAGGTCTTCGTACGAGTACGAAAACTGACGTGTCCCTCTACTTGTCTAGGTCTGGCTTTGGCAGAATCCATATATAAAGTACATATGTAGATATTACACCGAGTAGAGCATGTAAATCCTTTTAGAAATAGAAGATAATCAAATGTGATCCTCATAATGAATACAAAAAATGACCGACGACACAAGGAACAGAAGAAAATAAAAGAAGAATATACTGAACCAGATTAAGTAACTGACTACCACCAGAGAACTGAGGAGAGACGACACCAGTGTATATAAAGTAACTACTAATTATTTACAAACATGTATTTAAAGTAACTACTAATTATTTACAAGCACATGAGGATTATTAACACCTAAATCATGCCATAAAAAATGATCTACTTGTCTAATACAAACATATCTACTTGACATTTTTTTATGGGTCAATGTACGACGACGTGTATCAAGACGAAGGACCTGTATTAAGTGTATCAATGAGAGACACATGACAAGTGTCTGAGACACAGACAGGAACCGTCCACAATACTTGCATGAATTAGGGATGGATGGGGGACATGAACTCACTGCCATGTTCCATAATGGATAAGAAATGTACCAACTTGCACGATTAAATACGTGGAATGAAAACTTTGGGGAAATGTAAGTGGATAACAGCAACGGAATGTTATCTTCTACAGATAAGAATACGGTACTATAATGAAAGTGATAAGACAACACAGAAATGAAACAGAAAAGAAAAGTGGACACGAGATATAAAAATCAAGTCAAGTCTGGAACTTTATAGGACAAGAAAAGCACACACACACACACCTCCCTCACACGTTAAACGTGTGAGGTTGAGGTATGAGTTAGAGAAGTTAGGTACAAGGGTGAGGTGGAGAGGTGAGGTATAGGAGTGAGGTAGAGAGGTGAGGTACAGTGGTGAGGTAGAGAGGTGAGGTACAGTGGTGAGGTAGAAAGGTGAGGCACAGTGGTGAGGTAGAGAGGTGAGGTACAGTGGTGAGGTAAAAAGGTGAGGTACAGTGGTGAGGTAGAAAGGTGAGGTACAGTGGTGAGGTAGAGAGGTGAGGTACAGTGGTGAGGTAGAAAGGTGAGGTACAGTGGTGAGGTAGAAAGGTGAGGTACAGTGGTGAGGTAGAGAGGTGAGGCACAGTGGTGAGGTAGAAAGGTGAGTTACAGAGGTGAGGTGGAGAGGTAAGGTACATGGGTGGGGTAGGCATAGGGGTGAGGTGCATAGGTGAGGTAATAGGGTAGTACCACCGACCCAACATATTTACCCCACAGCCACGTAGGTCATGGAAGGGGCAAGCGAAGATACCTCAGGAAGGTTACGTCACTCCCTGTTCAGGCTATCGTGAGGCAACAGTCACTTCTTGCATCATCATGTGAAACAACAACCACTACTGATTGCAACATCATGAGACTACAACTACCACAACTCGCACTTTCATGAGACACTACAACCTACAACCACCACTTAATACACCATCATGAGACAGTACAACCACCACAACTTGCAATGTCATGAGACACTACAACCACCACTTCTTGCACCATCACGAGAAACAACCACCACCACTTACTTACTACACCGTCAGGAGACACTACAACCACCACAACTTGCACTATCACAAGACACTACAATTACCACTTATTGCACCATCAAGAGCCACTACAACCATCATAACGTGCTCTATCATGAGACACTTCAACCACCACTTCGTGAAGCATCATGAGACACAACCACCACCACAACTTGCACTTTCATGAGACACTATAACCACCACTTACTGCACCATCATGAGACACTACAACCACCACTTCTTACACCATCATGTGACTTTAATCAATTACTACAACTCCCTTTATAACTGCCACAACCACTATTTGCCATCATGATGACACTATAACCATTACCACAACTGTTATAACAACTATAACCACCACATCTCATACCGGTTAGAAACACTATAACCATTCCCATGACAACCCTTATACAAAGACACAACCTTCACAACTATTACCACAACTATAGTTATAACTGCTACAACCACCAATTCTTGTAACAACTTGAGACTAAAACCATTACCATAACTCTCCTTTATAACCATAACAATCATAACTTCTTATACTCCCATGACACACTATAACCATTACCACAACTCTCGTCATAACCAGGGACAACAACCATTTCTCACACCAACATGAGACACTACATCCATTACCATAACTTCCATTACAACCGTTACAACCATACCACCACTGTGTCTACCAACCACTGAGGCAAGGGTTAGGTAGGTGAAGATAAGGATGGAGTGAAGATGAAGGTTGAGTGAAGAGGGTGTAGAAGATGAGGATAAAGAAGAGGATCAAAATGAAGGTGTATTAAAGATGAGGGTGGAGTGAAGATGAGGACTAAGTGAAAATGAGGGTGTAGTGAAGATGAGGATCGAGTGAAGATGAGGGCGTAGTAAACATGAGGATGAAGGATGATGTAGTAAAGATAATGATGCTTATGGAGTGAAGATGAGGATGAACTGAAAATGTGGATGAAGTAATCACGAGGATACAGTGAAGATAATGGTGGTGTGAATATGAGGCTGCGGTGAAGATAATGATGGAGTGAAGATGAGGGCGTGGTTTGAATATGAAATGAAGATGATACGGAAGTGAAGATGAAGATTGGGTCGAAATGAGGGTGGTAGTGAATATGAATTGAAGATGACATGGGAGTGAAGATGAAGATTGGGTGAAAATGAGGGTGGTAAAGATGCGTATATCCAGGTAAAGTGAATTTATGTTTATATGGCGTATCCCAACTGAATATGATTATCATAGTAAGTGCTTCATAACCCGCACCACACCCACTTCATAACCTGCACCACAACCACTCCATAACCCGCACCACAACCACTTCATAACCCGCATCACACCTACTTCATAACCTGCGCCACAATCACTTCATAACCCGCACCACAACCACTTCATAACCCGCACCACAACCACTTCATAACCCGCACTACAACCACTTCATAACCTGCAATACAACCACTTCATAACCCACACTACAACCACTTCATAACCTGGACCACAACCATTTCAAAGCCTGCACCACAACCACTTCATAACCCACACCACAACCACTTCATAACCTACACAACCACTTCAAAACCTGCATCACAACCACTTCATAACCCACACCTCAACCACATTATACATAACCCACATCACAACCACTTCATATCCTCACCACAACCACTCCATGACATGCACCACAACCACAACATAACCTGCACTACAACCACTTCATAACCTGCACCACAACACTTTATTACCTGCACCACAACCACTTCATAACTTGCACCATATATCTTCACTATATGCACCACAAGCACTTCATAACCCTCACAACAACCACTTCATAACCCTTACCACAACCACTTGATAACCAAACATCACAGTCACTTCATAAACTGCACCACAACCACTTCATAACCAGCACCACAACCACTTCATAACCAGCACCACAACCACTTCATAACCCGCACCACAACCACTTCATAACCAGCACCACAACCACTTCATAACCAGCACCACAACCACTTCATAACCCGCACCACAACCACTTCATAACCCGCACCATCCTCCATATCTCGCGGTGTTCCTCCCCCCCCCCCAAGTCTCTTTCTTTCGGACGACAGAGACCTTGACGTGCCTTGTGCCTTACTTGACCCCACGCCACCCACCATCATTATCCAAGTGTTTAGAGACGGACTTAACGCCGTCCCTCGGTTCCTCATGCAGCGTACTACCTCCCTCAACCTCCACCTGACCCCTCCCACTGCTGTATGACCCCCACCTGACCCCTCCCACTGCTGTATGACCTTACTGAATTCCTCCCACTGCTGTATGACCTCACCTGACCCCTCCCACTGCTGTATGATCCCACCTGACCCCTCCCACTGCTGTATGACCCCACCTGACCTCTCCCACTGCTGTATGACCCCCACCTGACCCCTCCTACCTGACCCATTCATTCTGCTGCTCTATGACCCCACCTGACCCATCTGACTTGTTATGACCCCTCCTGACCCGTCCTTTTAATGTTTGACCCTCCGCCCAGCATTCAATTGACAATAACACACATTTGTTTTACTACGTTCAGTCGAGTTCTATTTTTACAACCTCTAATAATACCCACTGTGTCAATACGTCTGATGTTGTTCTTGTATTGGCCAGGACTGTATCCTACATGCGTAGGGTCGTTCAGAAGTCCAGAAAACGTTCTTAAAATCGGGAAAACTGAAGCCTATATTTCAACCCAACTTTTTCGTCATAGAATGGTAGGATGTCTGTGTTTGGCTATGACCCATGAGGAGCAAGCAGCGTCGTGCTGCCGTCATGTGCTTTTCATGACGGAGAGGAAGATGAATTTTGGAAGAGGATGAGTCAGACTAGCGATGATTGGCCTAAAACATTGTAGGAAATAGCAGGCAGCGAGCATGGTGGAATGTGACTAAAGGTATTACCATTCACGACAGGTTTTACCCCGCTGCCAGGTACAAGAGTAATTATGTTAGTGACTTCTTATGTAACTTAATAATTAATGCAGTATTTATCTGGACCATGGAATGCTTATATTGTTGACATTGGTGACGATCATAATGGTGATAATTCAGGTAATAACTTACGTGGAATAATTGTTTGTGATGAGGAACTATTGACTGATGAACGCGTCTTGGAAGGCTGACAAGTGTTGTTGACAACGGCATTGTTTACCCCCCTCCTGCTCCACAGCTCGATGGCTACCACAGAAATAAATGTATTTATTTACTAAGACAAATCAAAATGATCGTAAATAAAATCAAATGGTAGTTATTCCACCACGGGAAGTTATTGTAAAACACCAAATACCTACCACCACACTAACCATCACCACCGCTACGCCAGTTACAGCCATCATCACCATACCAACCGCCGATACCACCACACCAACCACTACTACACCAACGACTACCACCACACCAACCACTACTACACCAACGACCACCACCACACCAACCACTACTACACCAACGACCACCACCACACCAACCACTACTACACCAACGACCACCACCACACCAACCACTACTACACCAACGACCACCACCACACCAACCACTACTACACCAACGACCACCACCACACCAACCACTACTACACCAACGACCACCACCACACCAACCACTACTACACCAACGACCACCACCACACCAACCACTACTACACCAACGACCACCACCACACCAACCACTACTACACCAACGACCACCACCACACCAACCACTACTACACCAACGACCACCACCACACCAACCATTACTACACCAACGACCACCACCACACCAACCACTACTACACCAACGACCACCACCACACCAACCACTACTACACCAACGACCACCACCACACCAACCACTACTACACCAACGACCACCACCACACCAACCACTACTACACCAACGACCACCACCACACCAACCACTACTACACCAACGACCACCACCACACCAACCACTACTACACCAACGACCACCACCACACCAACCACTACTACACCAACGACCACCACCACACCAACCACTACTACACCAACGACCACCACCACACCAACCACTACTACACCAACGACCACAACCACACCAACCATTACTACACCAACGACCACCACCACACCAACCACTACTACACCAACGACCACCACAACACCAACCATTACTACACCAACGACCACCACCACACCAACCACTACTACACCAACGACCACCACCAGACCAACCACTACTACACCAACGACCACCACCACACCAACCACTACTACACCAACGACCACCACCACACCAACCATTACTACACCAACGACCACCACTATCACAACCACCACCACACCAACCATTACTACACCAACGACCACCACTATCACAACCACCACCACACCAACCATTACTACACCAACGACTACCACCATCACAACCACCACCACACCAACCACTACTACACCAACGACTACCACCATCACAACCACCACCACACCAACCACTCCTACACCAACGACCACCACCATCACAACCAACACCACACCAATCAACACTACTACACCAACGACTACAAAAATCAAAACCATTATCACACCAATCGAAACTTCTACACCAAACGTCAGACAACCTCACATTTCCTCACTACTACGTCAGACAACCTCACATTACCTCACTACTACGTCAGACAACCTCACTACTACGTCAGACAACCTCACATTACCTCACTACTACGTCAGACCGCCTTGCATTATTACCTCCCTTCTACGTCAGGCCGCCTTACAGTACATCCCCACTACGTCAAACTGGCCCTCATTACCCCATCATGCTAAACGCTCTTCCGGTAACACGTCTGTTTTCTATAGCAAGGTTGTTATTCTCAGTACAAGACAGACAGTTGAATATATATATATATATATATATATATATATATATATATATATATATATATATATATATATATATATATATATATATATATCATCCCTGGGGAAAGGGGATATTCCCTTAAAGACGAATAGTACAATATATATTTATCTATTTATCTATTATACTTTGTCGCTGTCTCCCGCGTTAGCGAGGTAGCGCAAGGAAACAGACGAAAGAATGGCCCAACCCACCCATATACACATGTATATACATACACGTCCACACACGCACATATACATACCTATACATCTCAACGTACGTATATATATATATATATATATATATATATATATATATATATATATATATATATATATATATATATATATATATATATATACCCAGATATATACATATAAACACATGTACAGGTTCCTTCCTCAAACATACTACATATCTCTCCTTTTTTCTCGGTTAGATCCACACACATTTAGACACCTTAATCTGAGCCTTCGAGGAGGATGAGCACTCCTCGCGTGACTCCTTCTTCTGTTTCCCATTTTAGAAAGTTAAAATACAAGGAGGGGAGGGTTTCTAGCCCCCCCGCCCCCGTCCCCTTTAGTCGCCTTCTTTATCATAGTATTCGCCATTTGCCACGTTAGCGAGGTAGCGTTAAGAACAGAGGACTGAGCCTTTGAGGGAATATCCTCACTTGGCCCCCTTCTCTGTTCCTTCTTTTGGAAAAGTAAAAGCTGGAGGGAAGGATTTCCAGTCCCCCGCTCCCTCCCCTTTTAATCGCCTTCTACAACGTGCTGGCCACAGCAAAGTTTCTATGGCGTGAGTTAGGGTTAATGACATAGAAATGGAAATCATTTTTATGTATAGAAATCATTTTTAAGATCATATATCTATATATCATCATTAACATAGAAATAGAAATCATTTTTATGTTTAGAAATCATTTTTAAGATCATATATCTATATATCATCATTGACATAGAAATAGAAATCATTTTTATGTATAGAAATCATTTTTAAGATCATATATCTATGTATCATTGACATAGAAATAGAAATCATTTTTATGTATAGAAATAATTTTTAAGGTCATATATCTATATATCATCATTTCTAACTGTGCTCAGTTTTTTTTATTCTATATTTTCATCTATGAATTTTCTGTAATTTTGGAACTACATCTATTTTTGTACTCTTTTGTTCTTCAGTTTGTACCATCAGTACCTTGGCTGTGAGGTACCGGTATACACCACAGTAACCTAAGTACCGGTAAATACTACAGTACCCTGGCTCTACCACAGTACCCTAGCTGAGGTGAGGTTACCATTGGGGGTACCTCAGCGTATCACGGTAAAAGTACCGTGTCTGCCACATCACAAGAAGAGCTGGAACACGTCAGCAGTCACGCGTCAGCAGCGACGCTACTCCCGAACGTATTTACGTAGGGCGTTCGGATGACGTCATGCCGTAGGAAAGGTTGGGTGGCGGTACCGGCAGCAGGCGAGAGTCAGCTTCACGCGAGCCTGACTCACTCACTATGACCCTCCCTCCCTCACCCCCATCACTGGTGGGTTATTTATTATTGGTCTCGACAATAAACGTTTTGCCTGCGTAAGGCCCCTTGAAGGAGTGATGTAACCCTTCGCGTTACGGCGTCACCCTTCGTCAGCCCCGTCAGGTTTTCCGCGTGCGACACACTACCCTCGACCTTTCCATTGACATATGTGAACTTCCTGCCGTAGTTTAAGTCCCCCGGCCGGGACACCACACAAGTCATAAGGTAATGGCGCCAGTTCGGTGTCTTGTTCATGGTAGTTTGCATCGTGGGCATGAAGGCCTTCATGGAATATGATGAACCCATGATTGTCCCGTTGTCATGCGTAACATGGGAGTGTGGTGGTGGCGGTGTTTGTCTGCGGTTTCTGAGGGGGAGGTATATACCTCCAGTGGAGTTTTGAGTTAGACGGTCGGGTTGTTGAGTGAGTGTTGGGTGAGCTTAGCGTGTTTTTGTAAGTGTTGTGTGTTTTTGGGTGTTGTATACTGGTTAAGGTTGTATTTTTGGAAGTGTTGTATACTGGTTAGGGTTGTGGTTTTGGAAGTGTTGTATACTGGTTAGGGTTGTGTTTTTGGAAGTGTTGTATACTGGTTAGGGTTGTGTTTTTGGAAGTGTTGTATACTGGTTAGGGTTGGAATGGAGGGGTGAGGAGGAGGGGTTCCGTGGCTACAATGGTTTGTGGGTGGGTGGGAGTCGGAAAAAGGGAGGTCTAGTGTATGGCATAGAAGTGGGTCGAGCATGTTGACTAGGGGGGGTCGTCGTGCTGAAATATCGTACCGCCGTACTAAAGGTTCTTATCGTCGTAATTCAAGGGCCGTGTACCATCTTACCGTCGTATCGTACCGTCGTGTTAAGGCGTAACACCACCCTACTACTGTACCATCCTGCTCAAAGAAATCGTATTGTCGTGTTAAAGGGTCATATATAATCGTGGTGGTCAAGGACCGTACCGTCGTGCCAGAAGATCATACCGTCGTGTTAAAGAAACATTTCATGGTGCTGTCCGGGATGAAAGCAGACTATGAGAGTAAAAACATAACGCTAAATGAAACCTCCCTATGACGTCATCGTTTCTCGGAACTAACGTGAAGTTGCCAGCTCTCGCCACTTGAACCTCCCTACCGTACAGGATAAGCTTAGCAAAATAGACCCAGTTCACATCAAGGGTAATAATTACCAATAACTTGGACTGTATAAAAAAAAATTGGCTGATATTCATGATGAACTGAACTTTCCTTAAACAAAGCGTCTGGTGTCTGATTCGGTCATAGCAACGTACTGGTGGCATACGTATTGGCGCCCCACAAGCCTTTGTTCATACGAGGAAAGAATATATTGTCTCCAGAATATTGTAACTTTACATTGTAGATTTACGTTTCAACTTCCATGGATCGATGGAAATAGTCATGAGATAACGAGTAATCTATGTTTAGAATTCTTTAAGCGTTTCTTTTCTTACATAAGAATGTTGCTGGAACTAATTCATGGCTACCAAAGCGATTGAAGATTGTTATCAACAGTTAAGATAGGTAAACAACGGAGACCTTACAATGTTATCATACCTCTCTCTCTCTCTCTCTCTCTCTCTCTCTCACAAACACACTACCAACGTTGATGTATAACGTTCTATTACCAGAGAAAGAGAGAGAGCGCTACATTTGCTCGTTAATACAATGGAGAAGAGCGACGTCCTTATTTCTACAGCTACATAATCTCCGCTACACTTGCCTCTGACTGGGAAAGATAACGGAATCCAGTTATCTATTGACTGTATTCATCGATCAGTTACAAATTCTTTTTGATACTCTAGGATGTGGGGTACAACATGGGTAAATGGAGGTGAACTGAGTATAGTGGGCACAATACATGAATATAGGTCGGTGGTAGGTGGAGCCCGAGGGGACTCAAAGGATCATCACCCCAACGGGAGAGTCGGGACGATGTCAATGGCACGAGTGGAATACAAACAAAATTGTAACAGCCAGAATACAGCTTAGGGTACAGGTACATACATACCTGTGGCTGGTCTCGAGAACATTCCAAATGCCCAAGGTTCAGCTGGAAGACTGAACACATACCAGAACGCCATATTAGCCACTGTCACCACCAACTCGGTGATTTCAGACTTAACTTAAGGTCTCTGTAACTTTGTAACGTCTTAACTGCTGATGATATCTGTGCACTCTGTCTCGTTCCATGTGAATAGTGGTACCTAGCGTGTGTGTGTGTGTGTGTGTGTGTGTGTGTGGATATCTTTGCCAGGTATTTCTCGACCTGCCCTTGTTGATTAAGATGTTCTGTTGATGTATGTCTTATAGTTGTTTTCTTGTCCACAAGTGCCAGTAATATCTCATTCCTCCTCCTCTGCCGGGAAGATGGTCCTCTGGGCCCCAATCGGGCCCCACCTTACACCCACCTAAGTCCATGTGTTGTACCCCACTGAAGACTGTTCACCTGCCTCCACCCAACCCTAGTCACATACCCATACTATAACTTCTCACTTATCATGATTATCTATGAATATCAATACCACCACAACTACAACTAGCATCACGACTACAACTACCATCATCATAACCACAACTACCATAGCAACCCACGATCACCACTACTACCAATATAACTACAATTACCACCACTCCTGTCCCTACAACCATCATTACTACTATTACTATCCTACCAACACTCCCACTACCAACGCTCTCACTACAACCACCACAACTATCTCTTATCACCACTACCACTCCCAAAACTATCGCTACCAACACTACAACCATCACCACTACCAACACTATTACTACCCATCACTACCACCTCGATTACTCCTAACACCACCACCACCCCCTCAGCTACTATTACCACCACCCACATCATATTACCATCAGTGGAAAGGAATTCCCACAGGGGCATAAATGAATATAAGGGATTCCAAGAGCAGCAGACCACGGGGTCCTGACGTGACATATCATGCCAGTCAAGTAGACAGGACCGGAAACCCATGGGGGGGTTAGCGTGGTCCGAGAGGAAAGGCATAGATTTGACATATAGTCAAGGAGGCGCCAGTGCTATCTGTCGTGGATCCACAACCAAATGCCTTGAACATCCGTCCATTCGTTGACGTGTCTATATGGTACTACTACTTCCATGCACTCGAGTGGCTACATCGTTCCATATGTTGACAATTCTGTTGAGAAGGGGCAAACAAAGGACTTCGCCTCATTCGAATTTTCGCCCTCGAATCTAGTCACAGGCAAGGGAATCCGATACATCGAATGGTATCTGGCGACCCTATCGTTAAACAACGTGTATGTATGGGCGTTTATGTATATAGTATTTGTGCATATATGCGTGGATGGGCCGTTCTTCGTCTGTTTCCTGGCGCTACCTCATCCACGCAGGAAACTGCGATCAAGTATAATAAATGAAAAAATATATAAATATCTATTTATCTATTATACTTGATCGCCGTTTCCCGCTTTAGCAAGGTGGCGCCGGGACACAGACGAAGAATGACTCCACAGGTGTTCGATCGAGATGATCGAAGCCTTTGATCATTTTGAATATCGATATTGGATCCCATCTTTACTTCCCCCCCCCCTTTTTTTTTACGCTATATAATCGTCTTGGCAGCTCGATTTTGTGCTCTTTCCGGTCGTGTCTCTTTACTTGAAGGAGGGTGACCAAAAGTGAACACCGTTATCAAGATGAGACTCACCAGTAAGGAGTTAGGAGGATATCTCGAGAATTAGATTCGAAAGCCCTGCCCATGGATGCAAGAATATTGGTCACCTTTGTTACTGCTACTGTGTACTGCTTACTTGGATTTAGATCACTAAAGATTATTATCATTCACGTCTCCTTTTTTTTCCCCCTTATTTACATTTTGTAGTACATTAGAACTCATAGTTGAGCTTATTTTTCATGAACCTAACCCGATAAGTCAAACTTTATACGAATCAACATCAAAATCAATTGACCACCAGTGATCTGTTCAGTCCAATCAGTGTATCAATGTACGTTGGAAGAAGCAAGACGTTCACTTTCTGTTGTATGTCTATTTCTCTCCTTGGACCAGTCTTGGAATTTCGAGATCTTACAATGCAGTCCATTACGAATATTATCAATGTGTGTAAATGAGAAAGAGCCGGTCCCAAGAGTGATCCCTCGGGGCTTGAACATACAGGAGGATAAGAGGCGTGCAAGGAATAGTGTGAATTGGAATGATGTGGTATACCGGGGTCGACGTGCTGTCAGTGGACTGAACCAGGGCATGTGAAACGTCTGGGGTAAACTATAAAAATGTCTATGGGTCCTGGATGTGGAAAGGGAGCTGTGGTTTCGGTGCATTACACATGACAGCTGGAGACTGAGTGTGAACGATTTGTTTTGTTTTGTTTTCCTGGCGCTACATCGCTGAAGCGGGGTTCATTGATGATGTTTCCTGTGGGGCGGGGTGGCACCGAGAATGGATGAAGGCAAGCATGGGTATATATGTCTGTGTATGCGTATGTATATGTATATATGTTTTGATATGTATATGTGCATGTATGGGCGTTTATGTATGTGTTTGTGCATATATGCGTGGATGGGCCGTTCTTCGTCTGTTTCCTGGCGCTACCTCGTCCACGCAGGAAACTGCGATCAAGTTTTTTTTTTTTTTTTTTGAAAAAAATATATAAGTATCTATTTATTCGTGTTATACTTGATCGTCGTTTCCCGCTTTAGCAAGGTGGCGCCTGGACACAGACGAAGAATGACTCCTCAGGTGTGATACAAGAACTGATGATATTCATGTGGTTCTTAGTGAGAGCCAACTTGACCACATTATCCTCCTTTATAATGAGAAACATAATCCCTGTTTACAAGTTCGTTACTGTAAACTTGTCTGTTACTGAGTTTATCCATACGTCACAGGCGTGTCTTTAAGTCTGTGGTGTCTAGGCAGCCTTAAGATATCCATGAATTGTACACAACTGGATATATTTAAGGTTTCATGAGATAGTTATGAAGTAGGTAAATTTTGTTCAAGTATGGCCGAGGAGCGGCGGGCGATCGGCTGTCACAACATGGTGCAATCCTCCACCTCGGCCGCGATCACAACTTGCCACCGCATTTTTTCCAGCGAATTAATGCGATGAATTTAGACGGGTAAGTCAATAATTTTATTTGTCTTCGTAAAACTGAACTTGAATGGATTCGTATGGTATCCCTCAATTCTGTTAATGAAAGGGAGATCTTAATACTGGCCTTGTATAACAAAATATGAACAGAACAGGGAATAATCAGTATTTGTACGTCAATAGCTTATATTCAAGTGTTCAAAGGCCTTTAAGATATTAGAATGTCATATTTCATTATGATCTGAAAAAAGAATTTTCGAATCAAGGTCGAAACTTTCTCAAAAACACTTCATTTTGATAATCAAGTGGAAGTAGATGACAACTACACAGCAAGTTGTATCATGTATTCCGCCGCGAACATTCTTGTACTTTCCCCCGTCATTATTTTCATTTTCCATACATAAAAACATTAATTGGACAATTTAAATCACGTTTAAAAGCAATTGGGCATATAAGAATTGATAAGACACTAAAGGATAGCAAGTATTTCCAAAAATAGGGATTGGGGATTCCCCAAGAAACTTTGCACACACTGGCAACCCCATCTGCTACGTCACCGAGATTATAAATACAGGGTGAATAGCGCGCTCGCTCCGTGTTCGAGATTCGTTGATTAAGTGAGAGGTAGGAGGCGCTACCACCGGTCTCTGTGTAGCCAAATCGTTGAGGATTGCGTCAGATAGGGTGTGGAGCCCGCCACCCACTGACTTTGATACTCTCACCGTACTAACAGTACTTTTGGGAAGGTATGCACCACGCCTGTCATAGGATTAAGAGTTAATGTGTGTGTTAATGAAATGTATTACGGTATACTTTTAAGATGATATTTGACTTGTTTAAGTTATCCCTAATAGTGACATACAGGAGGAAATCGCAAAATGTTGGGGAGAGTGCATGCCTGGAATCCATTACAGTGACGGTAGATCACGTGCCTCACTGGGACAGGTGAATCAATGGTGGCACTCGAGCAGAATCACGTGCTGCACTCTGCACTTGAATCATCAGTGGCTTTTGGTCAGAAAAAATCACGTGCGGCGGTGTGACGGCAGAATCAGACAACATAGTTGAGCTTATCACCGTCATCACCTCCCACCCCACCAACAGTCACATGGTGGTGGTGGTGGTGGACGTGGACATACGGTTGAATTTTATTGGAATTTACCCTCCGATCTTTAGTGCTAGTGGGATTTATTCTGGAATACAGTCGTCACTGGGATTTATTAACCCGCGATGCCTTGTATTTCCCGGATATATCGCGTGATGCCTGGTGCCTCTTAAGATTTACCCCCTTAATGCCTGGTGCCACTCAAGATTTACCCCCTTAATGCCTGGTGCCACTCAAGATTTACCCCCTTAATGCCTGGTGCTACTTAAGATTTACCCCCTTAATGCCTGGTGCTACTTAAGATTTACCCCCTTAATGCCTGGTGTCACTTAAGATATACCCCCTTAATGCCTGGTGTCACTTAAGATTTACCCCCTTAATGCCTGGTGCTACTTAAGATTTACCCCCTTAATGCCTGGTGCCACTGTTATTTACCCCTTGATGCTGCTGGTGTATATACCTCGTCATGCCTGGTGGTACTGGTATTAAACCCGTCGTGTCTGGACAGTGGGAAGTATTCCATGATGGTGGGCGCTCGCTAGACTAACCCCATGTTACTGGGATTTACGTCTTGAAACTTGGATGTTACTGAGGTGTATCCTCTTGCTACCCTCCCAGTACTACGATGTACAGTGTGGTGGATGGTGCGTGCTTGAGGACTTTTATTTATACATGGCGCTGGTGGTATGGACTTCGTGATACTGTGGTTACCCCGTGATGCCAGGTGCTTGTGTGATTACCCCGTGATGCCTACTCCTTGTGTGATTACCCCGTGATGCCCGGTGCTTGTGTGGTTACCCCTTGGTGCCCGGTGCTTGTGTGATTACCCCGTGATGCCAGGTGCTTGTGTGGTTACCCCTTGGTGCCCGGTGCTTGTGTGATTACCCCGTGATGCCAGGTGCTTGTGTGATTACCCCGTGATGCCCGGTGCTTGTGTGGTTACCCCTTGGTGCCCAGTGCTTGTGTGATTACCCCGTGATGCCAGGTGCTTGTGTGATTACCCCGTGATGCCCGGTGCTGGTGGGGTTACCCCGTGATGCCAGGTGCTTGTGTGATTACCCCGTGATGCCTGGTGCTTGTGTGATTACCCCGTGATGCCCGGTGCTTGTGTGGTTACCCCTTGATGCCTACTCCTTGTGTGATTACCCCGTGATGCCCGGTGCTGGTGGGGTTACCCCGTGATGCCAGGTGCTTGTGTGATTACCCCGTGATGCCTGGTGCTTGTGTGACTACCCCGTGATGCCCGGTGCTGGTGGGGTTACCCCTTGATGCCTACTCCTTGTGTGATTACCCCGTGATGCCCGGTGCTTGTGTGGTTACCCCTTGATGCCTACTCCTTGTGTGATTACCCCGTGATGCCCGGTGCTGGTGGGGTTACCCCGTGATGCCAGGTGCTTGTGTGATTACCCCTTGATGCCTACTCCTTGTGTGATTACCCCGTGATGCCCGGTGCTGGTGGGGTTACCCCGTGATGCCAGGTGCTTGTGTGATTACCCCGTGATGCCTGGTGCTTGTGTGATTACCCCGTGATGCCTGGTGCTTGTGTGATTACCCCGTGATGCCCGGTGCTTGTGTGGTTACCCCTTGATGCCTACTCCTTGTGCGATTACCCCGTGATGCCCGGTGCTGGTGGGGTTACCCCGTGATGCCAGGTGCTTGTGTGATTACCCCTTGCTGACTGGTGCATTTTAGGATTGCCCTGTGATGCCCGGTGCTTGTGTGACTGTGATGCCTGCTTTGATCTAAGCATTTATCTAGATAGTAAGTAGTGGTCATGAGTGTACATGGGCTGAAGTAGTGATGCAGTAATGTGTCATAGCGTTACATTTACTGAGGCTGGTTGGTAGGTGGCTGTAGTAGATGTACCAAGCCAATAAATGAATAATGATGTGTAGATGTACCAAGCCTATAAATGAGTTCTGGTGTGTGCTGGTGTAGCACTGAAGTACGATTGTAACTGATAATCTTGATGTGCTCTTTTCGTATGTTCACTTTAGGTGTCTTTACTCTTCTATTTATTTTCTTTCGTGTTTGTGAATCCTAGTTGTGTTAAATTAGTATATATTATATATATGAATTTAACGGGTAACAATGTGCGAGTATATGTATTCGATACATATATGCCAATAGGTTTCCTGGCACATGTGAATTTTACTTGTGCCTTTTATATGTGGTTGAAATACGTATCATATATATTTCTTTTTGTAATAAGATTAGTTAGTTTAGCGTGCATATTAAAGTAACATGCTTTTCAGGCCTGGCGAAAACCGGCTTTCCCTGTTGGTGTTCCTTAACTCTTCAAGATTGATTTCAAGCCTTCATTGTCGGATCCAGTGAGTACACGTTAGATTTTTAATGTTCAGTTTGTTTCATCACTGTGAGAATCACCATGCTCACGGAATTACACCATTTTTATTTACTGTAAATGAGAATGGTTCAGACTGATGATTTAATCTAGATAAGCTGATCAGTGATGGAAGGCAAAAGTCTGTTCCCGGGATTTGGTGAGAAAAAAAAAACTTTGAAAGGAGTGTTATAATTATGAACAGTTGGTATATCAGGGCAGTTGCTTCCACACGTCATTTGAGTGTCTTCAATTAAAGGAAGAAAACCTCGTGAGATTTCTTGCCTTTTTTTCCCCGCAAAGTTCATGATACTCAACCAGATGTAGAATGTTAAGTAGTCATGGAACATCGCCGGGACAGACTTTTTCCTTTTACCACATACGTATATACTCACACTCACCAGTTGTACTTCCCAGAACCTTGCTTGTGTAATTCACCTGTTGTTAAATATTCATACCTTCTCTGGGAAGCAATCCCTTGGTCCAGTCTTTCCACTAGAGAATATTGCTAACTCTTCTTCGAGTCTACCACACTTTTCTACTGCCTCTGGACTCTGAAACTTTGATCAACTCATTTAAGAGTCTATTCGTGTAGATAGAAAAGCTCCTAGTTGAATTTTACAGATGACAAAGAATTAAAGTAATCGAAATGAAAGAACTATATAGATGCGGCGGCAAAATTGATGTAAAGGAAAGTTTAACTGAACCTGAAAACCCTCCCGGGAAAGACACTACAGAGCTACTGTCTTCAATAGTTGGACAAGTTTATGCGAGTAACCTGGAAGAAGCATGATGAGCCATTAATATATATATATATATATATATATATATATATATATATATATATATATATATATATATATATATATATATGCTACTTAAGACACGACATACACAAGGATCAAGTACAGAAAGTTTAAACCTTTGAGTGCATCGTAAAATATCGAGAGCATTCTCTGAATGCGATTATCCTCAGCAAAATGAAAATCTTATTTTGTAACTTCTTACTCTTATTAGAAAACAAAGATTAGTTTTCATGTGTGCCATCTAAAATTTACTTTGGAAATCCAATAACTGAAAAATAAGGATATATATATATATATATATATATATATATATATATATATATATATATATATATATATATACATCTTTCAAACTATTCGCCATTTCCCGCGTTAGCAAGGTAGCGTTAAGAACAGAGGACTGGGCCTCTGAGGGAATATCCTCACCTGGCCCCCTTCTCTGTTCCTTCTTTGGGAAAATTAAAAAAAAAAAAAAGGGGAGGATTTCCAGCCCCCTGCTCCCTCCCCTTTTAGTTGCCTTCTACGACACTCTGGGAATACGTGGGAAGTATTCTTTCTCCCCTATCCCCAGGGATATATATATATATATATATATATATATATATATATATATATATATATATATATATATATATAAAACAATCGCCGTCTCCAGCGTTAGCAAGGTAGCGCAAGGTAACAGGCGAAAGAATGGCCCAACCCACCCACATACGTATGGATATACACAAACGCCTACACGCCCATATACATACCTATACGTTTCAACATATACATACCTATACATACACAGATATATGTACATATTCATACTTGCTGCCTTCACCCATTGCCATCGCCACACAGGAAATAGTATTCCCCCCAAGGTAGCGCCAGGAAAAGACAAAAAGGCCACATTCGTTCACACTCAGTCTCTAGCTGTTATGTTTAATGTACCGAAACCTAAGCTCATATATATATATATATATATATATATATATATATATATATATATATATATATATATGAGAGAGAGAGAGAGAATTTCCTTTAAAATCCATTGCAACTACCCTGCCAGCCAAACCTCATCCTTTCAGTCGCTTTCTACTACACGCAAGGAATACATGGTCAGTGTCGTTCCTTCCCTATCTGCAGGGAGTGAGTGACGTAGCATCATATATAGATAATTAAGTTTTTGAGAAAAGATCATTGGGCTTTCCCTAGTTCCTTCGTGGAAAGTAACACAAGATAGGAGAAGTTCCAGACCGCTCCTGCCCCTTGTAGCTGTCTTCTATGACATGTAGGAGACAATGGACAGTATTCTTTCATTTCCCATGCAGCAGTTTGAAGAACAGTCAGGAAAAAGTTTCTGGAAACACTTGTATGATGTAAGATTTTCCTTACCAATCTCTGCTGGTTGACCTTGGAAATCTGTTACTTTCTCCAATTGTTTTGCATTAGAGCATAATACATTTTTTTCCTTCTAGGCTATGAGGACACCAGGTATGCCAACACTGCGTGTGGATGGTGTTGTAGAAGCAGTGCTGTCTGTGCTAGCTAGCTGGGATCATTTTATTCTCTCTTGTATGAGATATCAGGAATTCCTCACTTATGAGTCAGAAACCCACAACTCTGCTTAAATATCTTCTGTAGTGTCTTCTTCATTATACCTAAAATGCCTCTATTAAAAACTAAAGGGTGAAACAAAAGTTTGCAGGGATGCATGGATGTATGATTATCAGCTGAGCTGATGCCACTGGATCTTGTCTTTATCTCTCATCAAAATGTGGTGATTTATTGACTATACATCAAATAACAATCGTTTCACTACACCTTTGCATATAATATTTTGATATATTATTCATATCTTACTTGGGTTAGGTTATAAAAGCATAGAAAGAAGAATTACTGTTGAATTAATCTCTCGATTGCACAGCATGGGAGTGACTTGACTGTAGGTTTATGTTTCTGTTAACCACTAATTCTAGCATATGGCAGGACATACTGGAGTCTAGATGCCACATCAAAATTCATGGAAAAATGTACTTCATGAAAGATGAGGATTGATGTTTTTAAATGGTCTTGGAAACTGGCTAAGAAGAGTTTCTGGTGGGAGCACAAAAGGGGGATGAAGCTCAGAGGGTCAAAGAAAACTTAGCATGTGGTCTTAATGAGTTCTAGGTGCGAACCTAGAAAGACAATTGTGCAGCAATAGAGAGGAATGCTCTTCCACGTTAAGCATGACATGCAATTAGTACGACGTACTTGGCCAGCCATTGTAGCAAATTCACTCTGTAGGCTCTCTCTCTCTCTCTCTCTCTCTCTCTCTCTCTCTCTCTCTCTCTCTCTCTCTCCACTATTTATGAATGTTTCCTATTCTGCAAAACCTAGACCTGTGATGTGCTTCTAACTGCTTCCCAGAGTTGGTCACACCTACATACACACCACAAACATTTATAGTAACCTCCCTCATATGTTTGAATACATTTATTGTTTTACCGTATTTACACACACACACACACACACACACACACACACAGTACAAATAAATGATATCAAATAGGGAAAAAACACACACACACACACACTAAGGAGTTGACATTGTCCCTGCCCTGCAACCAGAGTCCCACCTAAGAAGAATAGTGAAGTAGACCTGTTTTCTAGCAGGTATTAAAATAGGAGTTAAGTTTAGGGAAAAGTTATTATTGAGGATACATAAGGCCAAAACTTGAATATGCTTCTCTAGTTTGGACATTGTGCTTGAAGAAGTGCAAAGAATTAATAGATGAAATTCAGATTACAAAAATAGCAGAAGAATTATTAGAGCTGAGTTACAGGGAAAGGCTGGAGGCTCTAAATTTATCCACCCTGGAAGAGAGAACATTAAGGTGTGACTTGACTACAACCTCGTATGTTTAAATAGATTAATACTAAGGCAGTGAATATTTTTTCAAGAGATGTAGGGTATATTCCTTAAACTTAATATGAAATTTAGTAAGAAACTTTAAGAAAAAAAAATGAAGTACCATTATAGTACTAAAGTGGTGGATGAATGAAATAAAATGACTGAAAACATGGTTAATTCAGACATCAAACAGGAATTAAACAAAAGTTGTATGATTGAGAATGTTCAAGAGATGAGGCATCATGAGTGTAAAACTCCTTTCCTTTACAATACATATAAGTAATTACACACATACAACACGTATGATGGAGAACATTCAAGAGATGGGCATCACGAGTGTAAAACTCCCTTCCTTTACAGTACATATAATTACAAACATACACACACCTGTCAGAAGGCACATGGTCCTGATAAAATTTCATGTGCTTAGAATGCGTATAGATACATTAGAGAAACTTTTTGAAGAGTAAAAGGCCAGGGGAGTGAATCAAGGCAAACAATCACACCTGTCGGTGAGTACTATCACAAACAGGCACTGAACTACAGACATCTCATTGATGAATGTGATCTTTAAGGTTCTGGAAAAGAAATAGAAAGTAAAAGTATGATTTTTAGTGAGGAAAAATTGCTGCTGTGAGAGACAGTTTAAGGGAAAGGACATATGTATCAAACATTTTAGATATCTTTGAGACAGTGGCCTCTCTCTCTTATTCAGAAGAAAAGGCTGGATAGATGTCGGGACTGCTAGAAAGCATTTAACACCATACTGCATGGGAGGTTGAGTAAAGGAGAAACTTCCTCGGAGGACAGGATTACCTGAGTTGAGGGGAACAAAGTTGCATGTCAGAGAACCCTTCTTACAATAGGTTGAGGTCATCAGCGGAGTGCCACACTGTTCTGTTCTGGGACCTGTACACCTCTTGATTTACTTAAATGACTTTCTTGAAAGTATGGACTCCTACTTGAATATGTTTGCAGAGAATGTATAGGTCATGAGGTAAGTAAAAAGCTTGGAGGGTTGCATAGCCCTATAAGGGGACTGTGACAAACTCCAAAGTTAGAGTAGCAGTATGTTAGGAGAAAAGTTAAGATGATCAGCTGTCTGCTGGCAAATATTAGAATAGCTTTCAAGTATATGGTTAAGTAAAAGTTCAGTAAGCTGTTCATATCCTTTATAAGGCGAAAATTAGAATGAAATTCTTAAGTTTGGTCATTGCACCAAATGAAGCACAAGAAGGTAATAGAGAAGGCCCAGAGTAGGGCAGCAAAGATTGATTCCTGAATTAAGAGAGCTAAATTATAGGAGAAGGCTAGAAGACCAAAAGTTGCCCTCTTTGGAAGAGAGAAGAGTAAGAGTGACCTGATCACAACAATAAAGTTTGTAGATCAGAATAGTGATGCATTTTACAGATCTTGAAAAGATGTAGAGATAGGATAACCTGATGTCATGATGAAATTAAGCAAGAAACGTGTTACAAAAGCTTTAAAGAAGTAATTCTGTTGTATGAGAGTGGTGGATGAATGAAATAAAGGGAATACTAAACAGCAATTGATGAAAGCACATTGAAGTTAAAAAATCCATGATAATAGAGATAGGGATCTTGTGAGTGTGAAAACTCCCTCCCTGGCATTGCTCTTTTGTTCTTATTTGGTTACCTGAATCCCACAGTAGGAGGAGAGTAAAGGAAACTAGTTGACTATAGACAGATATCAGAATATCATCAAGTATATGAACAGGGAAATTTATCGCTAACTGTTTACATCCTGTATCTCGCCATATTTAGAATATACTACTTTCATTTGGCCATTGCACTTATAGAAGCACAAAGAACCAATATGCAAAGTCTAGAAGAGGCTGTCAAAGAAAGCACTGGAGTTCAAATATTTAGGTTACAGGGAAGGCTAAAGGCATATATGCCCACTTTGAAAGAGTGAAGAGTAACCTGAGCATGATCCTTCAGGATTAGAATTAACTTGATAACTTAGATTGTGAACAGATCTAAGGATGTAGGATAGAATAAGTAGAGGATGTGATATGAAATTAAAGAAGCAGTTTGTAAGAAAAGATATATAAAGTACTTTTATCGCAAGAGTAGTTGATGAATTGGGTTATGGGATGGGGTATGCTGATGGCACAAAGAAATTGTATAGTATGTTGATCGTGTAAAAAAGTTGTGTCAATGGAGAAAGTTCAAGAGATGGCATTATGTAGTATGCTTCCCTTATACAATACGAAAGGTAATTACATACTCGCTCACAGGTCCCTCATGCACACATACAAGAAACACACTCACAAGCACTTACAAAGAAAATTGAAAACATTATGTGTAATAGTAGTTGGAACTCAAATGTTATGTAAATCAATAATGTTTGTCTCAATTAACATGCTCAGTAGATTCATTGAGGGTGTAGTTCTGTTGATGAGAAGAAGTAATGTGCATATGACTCCAGGTGGTGCCTTCCTCACAGTCCTGTGGTGCCTGCCTCACAGTCCTGAGCTGCACCTGGAGCAGGGCTGGCAGAAACCTCTGGAGAAGAAGAAGGTTTAGACCGGCCTACATCTTCTCTATTGACTTCTGAGGGACACCCATCATGGTGTTTAAACTGCTACTTCCAGATCTCTTATTTTTTTAGAGTATCAAGAGTCATTATTAATCTGACGTAGCAGTGAAGCAGACACAGGAGTAATACAGGCTGAACTGTTTGGCTTTGAAAGCCATTTCTAGAAAAGGCAGATTGTGGTGAACAACAGGACATCCCTGGCAGCCATGCTGGAGTTGTTGGTAAAACATGTATGGTTTCTGTAGCTCTATTGTGAAGCGTAAGACCAAGCAATAAGAAGTGATTGCTTTGTGTTCCGCTGTTTAAGTTAGGGTGAAGATAAAGAGTTAAGGAATCAAAAGACCTTACTTTTAAGTCATAATTGTTTATAAAGCCTTTATAAGATTGGAGTAGAGGCCCAACAACAATTCACTCTCAGTGGTTTAATTAGCTGTGGAAGCATCATGCAAGTTTCTTTTTCCAATATTAATCAAAGACTTATTTTCTCTTTTTAGAGTCCACAATGGTTCGTACAGAGATTGGCAGCGCCTCTGAGAATGGCTCCTTACCATCAGAAGGAGGGTATGGAAGACACCTCAACCACAAGAAAGGTTGGGGTGTCATCCTCAAACCTGATGACAGCTGTTGGAACTTGGACCGAAACCATGGTGAGTTAGAAATTTTGGGTTTATAAAAATATTACATTTATTTTGTTTATGCAGTCACTCTGTCCTAGAAATTATAAAGGCCGCAACTGTAGTCTCATACCTCTTGCAGCCAAAACTACTGCCGAAACAGAGTGGACCTGGGAACGACAATCACATTTTGGCCATGGGAGACTGCTTTATCAACGGTTCCTCGTCTGATCTCAACACGCCTGAAATCAGTGAGTCTG
Organism: Panulirus ornatus; assembly: GCF_036320965.1. NCBI lineage: Eukaryota > Metazoa > Arthropoda > Malacostraca > Decapoda > Palinuridae > Panulirus > Panulirus ornatus. Next base: position 12,999,902 of record NC_092281.1, read on the forward strand.
CATGTGAATCCCCTTAATATGCAACTGTCTTCATTGTCAATTCTGATGCTGGACATCCTCCTTTAAGGCAGTGCATATTTCCTCCACTTTCCGTATGCAAGCTCCTGCTGTTTACCCCCTATATTCTCTCTCTCTCTCTCTCTCTCTCTTAGTACATTTTCAGCTGGTTCACAACTGTTCTTTTGTCTTTTACTTTTTTCTTCAGTTGTGGTTTCTATGAATTATCTAATGATCAGTTCCTCTTGTGCACTTTTCCTTGTTTCCATTGTATTCCTTTTATTTGCCCAAGACTGTTTCTGCGTATTTGTCTGGTAAAATTTTGAGCAACACTCCTGATTTTTTTCCACTTTTTTCCATGTAGTTACTTGATTCCTATGGCATATCTCACTTGGCAGGCAGATAGGTTCTCAAGTTAGGCAGACTTGTATCCTTTTGGATACTGGATTTCATGTTTGCACCTTACATCTTAATGTGGATATTAGAAATTTTACCTTTTACACAGGATATACATGGGTACTGTGTTATTCTTTCTTCTCTGTCCTCTTGGAGTGGGGAATGATGTTATCATTATAATAATTAATTATTATTATTATCAGTATAGTGTGAATTGGTTGATTGTGTATGGTCTTATTGTTGTTTTGTATGCTTGCCTCAAAACTCTTAAAAATACTTAGACTATCAGTGGGTATTTAGTATATCCTAGTTTTCTGAAATTGGTGTAATGTGATTGAGTTGATAACTCTGTGAGAGAAAAGGCTTTCTAATGTTTTTACTATAAAAATCTTGTGATCATTACCTCTTAACTTGTTCCCAGTCTCATGAAAGAACTTTGAGCTATCGATGTTTTCCATTCCTTTTGTAATTTCTTAAGTTTCTATTAAGTCACCCCTCTTTCTCCTCTCCTCTCATGTGGTTGATATGAGTAGACCCGGTCTTTTTTAATACGACAGTTTTCTTAATTCTGAAACTATGTTAGTTACTCTACTCAGGACTCTCTAAAGCATCTATGATTTTCCCTAGATGAGATCAGCTTTGAAAAGCACACTCTCAGTGTGGTCTTACATGAGTTTTAAGTAATACTAAGAAAGACTTCAGACACACATATTTGAACAAATGTTTTCTCAGTCCTTCCTTTTGATTGGCTTTTCACTCTATATCTGAAATGTAGTTGTAAATTTCATATATCTTGGCTTTTTTTTTGTTTTTTAACAACCACTAAGTTTTCATGAAATATATGAAGCAGTCGGGGATTTCATGTAAAAGTCTTTGTTGCGAGGTTATGGACTAGGGCTGTGGTGTTGGTTTATATATGACAGCAGCTAGAGAATGGATGTCAGTAAATAAATACAAAAATATAGGAAATATTGTTAGTGTTGTCATTACTGTATATTGTTATTATTTCAGTTTGCTTTTTGATATCACTTAAAGGAAGCCAAACTCATTTGCCCTCTTTCAGCCCATGTATCTTCCTTGTCACTTCTTACTGTTTTCTCATGAAATGCCATACATTTTATATAACAATTAGAGAATTGATATGTGCAAGTGAGACCAATTTTCGTTTTTTCCTGATTTTATCTCATTAAAGGTGGAGAGGCAGTTTTTTTTTTTTTTTTTTTTTTTTTTTTTTTTTTTTATACTTTGTCGCTGTCTCCCGCGTCTGCGAGGTAGCGCAAGGAAACAGACGAAAGAAATGGCCCAACCCCCCCCATACACATGTACATACACACGTCCACACACGCAAATATACATACCTACACAGCTTTCCATGGTTTACCCCAGACGCTTCACATGCCTTGATTCAATCCACTGACAGCACGTCAACCCCTGTATACCACATCGCTCCAATTCACTCTATTCCTTGCCCTCCTTTCACCCTCCTGCATGTTCAGGCCCCGATCACACAAAATCCTTTTCACTCCATCTTTCCACCTCCAATTTGGTCTCCCTCTTCTCCTCGTTCCCTCCACCTCCGACACATATATCCTCTTGGTCAATCTTTCCTCACTCATTCTCTCCATGTGCCCAAACCACTTCAAAACACCCTCTTCTGCTCTCTCAACCACGCTCTTTTTATTTCCACACATCTCTCTTACCCTCACGTTACTTACTCGATCAAACCACCTCACACCACACATTGTCCTCAAACATCTCATTTCCAGCACATCCATCCTCCTACGCACAACTCTATCCACAGCCCACGCCTCGCAACCATACAACATTGTTGGAACTACTATTCCTTCAAACATACCCATTTTTGCTTTCCGGGATAATGTTCTCGACTTCCACACATTTTTCAAGGCTCCCAAAATTTTCGCCCCCTCCCCCACCCTATGATCCACTTCCGCTTCCACGGTTCCATCCGCTGACAGATCCACTCCCAGACATCTAAAACACTTCACTTCCTCCAGCCTCTCACCATTCAAACTCACCTCCCAATTGACTTGACCCTCAACCCCACTGTACCTAACAACCCTGCTCCTATTGACATTTACTCCCAACTTTCCTCCTCCACACACTCTACCAAACTCCGTCACCAGCCTCTGCAGCTTCTCACATGAATCCGCCACCAGCGCTGTATCACCAGCGAACAACAACTGACTCACTTCCCAAGCTCTCTCATCCCCAACAGACTTCACACTTGCCCCCCCCTCCAAAACTCTTGCATTTACCTCCCCAACAACCCCATCCATAAACAAACCAAACAACCATGGAGACATCACACACCCCTGCCGCAAACCTACATTCACTGAGAACCAATCACTTTCCTCTCCTCCTACACGTACACATGCCTCACATCCCCGATAAAAACTTTTCACTGCTTCTAACAACTCTCCTCCCACACCACACATTCTTAATACCCTCCACAGAGCATCTCTATCAACTCTATCATATGCCTTCTCCATATATAAGAAAATACATATACATAGAATCGAGTGTTAGCTGAGAAGGTAAACAAAAGTTGCACATCGAAGAGTACATGACAGACAGACAAGTTTTGGCATTTAGTCCAGTAGGCATGAATTGAGATATCTAGAAACCAGTAGGCAAAGGAGGTATGTGGTTGAAATCTTAAAGCAGGGTGGGCAGTAGGTGGTATATGGTAGAAATCATAAAGCAGGATGTGCAGGTGCCTCCATGCCATAGTACTGTGAATATTAGATCAGCCATAGGGGTGATGTTTGTTTTGCTGTCAGGTTTGTGGAGAAATTTTATATAAAAAAAAAACCTGAATGGTCTCATACTTGCATGTCTTTAGTTGTGATTAGATCAATACTATCAAAATGCCTTAAGGAAAACAAGTACAATAATTTGGGAAATAAAAAAAGCAATCTTTTTTCTTTAATTTTTGCAATTTGTTTCTTTCCAGAACTTGATGAAGACTTGTTTTTTGAGAAAAACACTAGCAGCCACAATGACTGCAGCTTGGATGCAGTATCTGAGATAGCACACATTGCAAATCCAGACAGAGTTGCCAGGAGCAACTTATCTGATAACCAAGTGGTGTTCGACTTAAGCCCTGCCCCACCTGACTTGCAGTCTGACTATTTCATGGACTTCCAGAAGTTCACAGCACCAGGAACAGCAGATGGCTTTATTACTACAGCTGAAAATAAACATGCATTAACTAAAGCCCCTGAACTAGATCTCCCAAGGCCCCGGCCTCCACCATCTCCCTCAGACTTTCTTACAGACATCAGACAGGGAATAAACCCACAAGCTGAAGTTGGTATTATGAAAGCCCAGTCCACAAGCAGGCCCACTCTTCCTCAGATGCTTTTGGATGATGGTTGTGATTTCAAGATTCCCACAGAAATTTTAGAACAGATGAGTAAACTTTTCCCAGATGCTCTACCTGATGATGTCCACATTAGTTCCACGGAACTTGACATGTGCTTGGGAATGCAGGAAGACCTCCTTAGTGGTGCCCTACACCAGTGTGGGATACCTAATGAAGAGGTAATTGAAATTTTGCTTGTGATTTTCATGTAGAAATTATTTTTGCATGTGATAATTTTAGAATTTAAGCTTTACCAGACATAGGCTGTACTTATCCTTCAAGAAGGCTTAGGCTAGGGTGTTTGTGTGTGGATATAAGTAGCTTTGGGGTAAAGTCAGGGGTTAAGAGCAAGGGCTAAGGAAGGTGAACAAGGAGTTCTGGTAATGTGTTAGGAGTGTACAGAAGTGAGCTTCAGAGGGTGCAGGTTAAATGAAATTGGATTTTCAGAGAGGTGATTATTTGTGTTGTGCCCCTAGAAATGAGAGGGCTAAGTTAAGAGTTGCAGGTGTTTTGGCCAGAAGAACAAAGTGAGTGTGGCTGCAATTGTGATGCAAGGGAAGGAATTTTAGCAATGATTTGAATGGGAGAGTAGGGAATATGGTAGTTAAGGGAATAAGTAGGTGGCATGGGGGGTACCTGGATGAATAAGAATGATGAAGTGTATGCTGAAAAAGGATGGGCTATAAAGAGGGACATTCATTAGGATACAACAATAAATAGGAAAGAAGGTAAGTGGGCACTATTGGATTAAGCGCTAATTTTTTGGCATGCGAAGGAGAGACTCATAGATGTGAGTGTCTTGAGAGGGGCAACAGGTGGGATGTCTAATCATTATGTGGTGCTGAGGTGAGGTGAATGTTTGAAGATGCTATACGAAGAAATGAAAATTATACAGGTGGGAGAGGTTTGTAAAGTGAGTGAGCTCAGAAAGAGGCTTAAAAGAAGAGATGGAATGTAGAATGGCTGAGGAAGAGACTTATATAGGGGAGGATTTCTGACAAATGCTAGACAAGTGTGTTGCATGCTGAAGGTGCAAGGGGTACAAGTAAGCAAACTCTGAGAGTGATGTAGTGAGAAATTAATTGCCTGTGAAAGAGGTAAGAGAGATGTATGGTGGTTACTTAAGGGAAGGAGTGCAAGTGTTAGCAAGTGGTTTAGTTAGAAATAAATTGCCTGTGAAAGAGGTAAGAGAGATGTATGGGACTTGCTTTAGTACAAGTGATGGGGAAATTTACTGGAGAATTTGGCAGGAGTTTAAGAGAAAGATGCTGGGACTCAAAGAGGGCAAATGAGAGATAAGATGAGCAGGTATCAGCATACTTCATGGAAAATAGGAAAATGTTTTTGATGGAGGTTAATGGTTTCAGCAAAACTGCTGAATAAATGGAAATATTGGTGAAGGGGGAAAATAGGGAAATGTTATTGGATAGGAATGAGGTGAAGTGGACTGAATATTTTAAAAGGTTGTTAAATGTGATAGGATAGGTGATATGGAATGTGTTGGATATCGATGAATGAAAAGTGAATGAGCCATGAGAAAAAAGTTTTATTAGAAGTGATCAAAGCCTTGTGTAAGAAGTTTAGCAGAAGGACTGGATTACATGGGAATGGAGTTTTTGTAGATGAAGTGATTGTGTTGTTGATTGTTAGTTGCATTTAAGGAACTAGAGAAAGCACATATTGTGTTGATAGAGATGCTTTGTGGATGGCATTGAAAATGTATGTTGTAGGTGGATAGCTTCTAGAAGCAATGAAAAGAGGTTTTTAAACTGAGTAAGGTACGTTTGGAAGTCAGAAGAGGATGAGTGTTTCCAGGTGAAGGTGGGAGTGCAGCAGGTGTATGAAGTTACCAGGACTGTTTTAATTGTGTATGGATGGATTGATGAGGGAGGTGAATGCAAGGGTCTTGGGTTGGATGGGTGGGCTGGGATGTGAATCAATTGTTTGTTGCTGATTCGGTGCTATTGCTAGATTTGAATAAGAAACTGTAGATGGCGTCTGAGTTTGGGAGAGCATCTGAAAGAAGAAAGTTGAAAAGTAATTTAAAAAGAAAAAGGTTTGCATTGAGGAGAGAGGGTTGTACATAGAGAGTTTGGAGAGACTTTAGAGTAAGAGAACTGCTTTAAATATCAGATTGGATATGGTAGTAGATTGAACTGTAGCAGCTGAAGTGTGCCACTAGAAAGATGAAGGGCTATGCTCCCAATCACATTGAGAAATGTATAGAAAGAGAATCTCTCTCTTGGCTCCAGTCTCAGACAAGTCCACATCAAGACCTGGCCTTAATTGAAATGAAGAGAGAATTCTGAAGTGGAAAAAGAAAAGACAAGGGAAATATATTTTTTGAATGGGTATCGGGCAAGATGTGTATGTATTTTATGCGTCAAGGTCAGCAGAATGAATTTTTAGTTCAAAAAGAAGATTGGTATGCTTTATCATGGTTAGCTTTGCAAACTACTGTCACACAATGTTAGCCAAACTTATATCATCTCAATCTTTTTCAGATATTCAGTGTATCTGAAGACTTTCTACCAGAAGTAGCCATGGAAGTGGCTCAGAGCACCTTCACTGATGACATATCTCACATGCAGACTCAGTGCACTTCACTTGAAGATATCACAAATGTCCAGGCCCTGAGCACACCACATGTAGACATCAGTGATGTTCAGGCGCAGAGCCCTTCACACGATAACATCATCCGCATCCAGGACCAGAGCATTTCTCATGGTGACATCACTCACAATCAAGCCCAGAGCACTTCACATGGCGACATCACTCACAATCAGGCCCAGAGCACTTCACTTGGTGACATCACTCACAATCAGGTCCAGAGCACTTCACCTGGTAACATCACTCACATCCAGGCCCAGAGCACTTCATGTGATGACACTAGTCACAACCAAGCCCAGAGCACTTCATGTGATGACACCAGTCACAACCAAGCCCAGAGCAGTAATTGCATCCAATACCTAATTCCAGTCATTCATACAGACAACAGTCAGTCTAATTTTCCATCATCTGATTATGTTTCTACTCATACTGATCAATCAAAAAGCTTTTTGACTGGTCCAGCCCCTGTCATTCCAACTGGGGTTGCTACAACGTTAGGATCTGATGCAACCTCTCGGGTTGGTCCCATAAGAGTAACACGACAGAGGAGGAGTGCCAGGAAACCTGTCAGGTTTAGGGACAGTGATGCTTTTGATGAATCTGTCACCACCACTGACCTGAATATTACTGTGGAATACCCAGGGGAACAGACAGGATCTGGAGACACCACCACCCGCAAGGAGGACAAGCTGTTGCAGAGGGAGCTAACAGATAGGGAGAAGTACCACAGAATACGTGTTTTGAACAATGAGGCATCAAAGAGATGTAGAGAGAAGAGAAAAAAGACTATGAAGGAGATGGAAGAGGAGATGTTTACACTGGAGGAGAGGAACCAAAAGCTGAAGGAGAAAGAAGCCGCTCTCAGGAGACTAAGAGACAAATTACAAGCCTTTGTAAGTGAATTCTTTAGTAAACAGTTTGCTTCAAAAGAGTAATGTGTAAACATTGAAATGCCATATTCTGATTGGAAAAAGTAGTAAATTCATTTATGGGTTATTGAAGATCAAGGATTTGTCCCAGTGGTAATAATGGTGCTTGCTGGCACTATGTTAAGGTCTAGATATTTGTTTATAATTACTGAATGTATAATATTTGTTTTTATTGATTTACATATACATCAGGTTTTATATATTTATATAATTTAAAATTATTGGAAAATGTTTCCAGTTATTTATAATTTTGTGAATTTCAAAGAAAAGAGAAATAAAAAGTTGAATATTTATCGACACTTTTCTATATCCTTTAAAGATGTAGTGCATGTAAAGAAGAAAAAACGGATAACTGGTTTACAGAGGTTCCTACATAATGGAGAACAGTTGCAGGAAAGTGTGCAACACAACGAGAGCATGTGAAGGTACATTTAGAGCAGCTGGTGAATAAATGAATAAAGTGCAGGTACAGCAACAGCAGAACTTTAGACAATGTATGAATCTGAAGAAAAAACTCGAAGAGTAGTCATTGTAACATTGGTTGTTAAAAGTAATCAGTAAAGTCGGGATTATCCTATATCAGTGGTCACAAATATTGATTAAGTCAGGGTAATACTGTAACGCTGGTCATAATGATGACCTAAGACAGGGTTACACCAATGTACGTCACAATGGACAACAAAGTCAGCCAAAATAATATGGTGGGAATTAAAGTGAAACGTGTAGAATGTATATGCCAGACCATTGGCTTTACTGAGAATTGTATTTACTCTGAGAAACACATTTATTGCTTTGTTTTCACTTATATCTTGTTTCACTACGTACTTTTCTGTAGAACAGTATAGGGTTAAATTCCAAAGACTCTTGAGTTCTTTTACCGAGTTAAAGCTAATTACAGCATTATATATCAATCCCAGTCAAATGAATGAACCACACACCCTAAGTAACGGAACATAACCTGTACTCCTCGGCTCACAGGCACAGCATTTTCATGATGAACAGCACTACATCTGGTCATATTAATGACCAGCCTTACATTAAGTGAAAATGTTGACCAGCCTTACATTAAGTGAAAAAGTTGACCAACCTTACAGTAGGTCAAAATGCTGACCAGCCTTACAATCAATAGTGTTGACTAGCCTTACATTAAGTGAAAAAGTTGACCAGCCTTACAATATGTCAAAATGTTGACCAGCCTTGCATCAGGTCATAAGGTAGAGCAGCCTTACATTAGATCATATTGACAGGTCATGGAAGCTTCAACTAGTAATATGTGGGTTTTATGACCTGCGTACATACAAGAATCATTCAGTCTTAACTATCACCCCACCAGTTGCGCAGTGTCATACCACTGGTTGTTCCAAAAGCTTTCCAACCTTTCCTCCCTTCTCTACTCCTAATGGATATCCAAACTGCCGTTCCACTAGTCGTCCCGCCATTCATCCCACCAGTCGTAGAAATTGTCCCACCAATCATCATCCCACTGGTTATCCAACCTAATGTCCCACACGTCGTCCCAATGGTCATGCCACCCGCTGTCACACCCTCTCACCCCAACAGTCACCCAACCTACTACATCACTGGTCCTCGCACTATAGTTATCCCACCAATCGCCTAACCTGTCTTGCCACAGGTCATCCACCAGCTGGTCGAGCACACATCCGTCGCTAAATGAGTCAGCTGATGACGTCACCAGGTGCTGATAAACATGTACCCACTCCCTCACTCATTCACCCACAACCTCCCTCATTCGTTCACCCACCTCCTCCTTCATTCATTCACCCTCACCCTCTCACACTCGTTCACTCGCTTCCTCCCATACCCATTCACTTACACTTACTTATTCACTTCCCCCTTACTCATTCACCCACTTCCTCCCTCACTCATTTTCCTGTTCCCTCACTTATTCACCCACTCCCTCACTAATTTACCTACTCTCTCCTTAATTCATTCACCCATTCCCTCCCTCACTTATTCATCTATCCCATCACTCATTCAACCACTCCCCCACACTCATTTCCTCATTCTGTCACTCCCTCATTTATTTAGTAACGCACTGCCTCACACACCGAATGGAAAGTCCGTAAAGCCTGACAAGTTATTGGAAGCACAGATCTGAGGTGGGTATGTTCTGCCATTATTGACATTCCCCAGCAATTCTTGAACATGTCACAGCAGCGTCGGACTCTCCCAGTCAAATTACGTAGGTCTTTAACTTGTCCACTGACTGTTCCCGCGGGACGGGTACTTCATGCTGACTGTATCACCAGCGGACAGTGTCCAGTCACTCATGCTAACTGTACACCAGCGGACAGTGTCCAGTCACTCATGCTAACTGTATCACCAGCGGACAGCGTCAAGACACTCATACTAACTGTATCACCAGCAGACAGCGTCCAGTCACTCAATCTGACCGTATCACTAGCAGACAGCGTCGTCACTCATGCTAACTGTATCACAAGTGGACAGCGTCCAGTCACACATGCTAACTGTATCACCAGCGGACATCGTCCAGTCACACATGTTAACTGTATCACCAGCAGACAGCGTCCAGTCACTCATGCTAACTGTATCACCAGCGGACAGCGTCCAGTCACTCATTTTGACCGTATCACCAGTCACCATCAGGCGTCATCAAGAGTCACCATGGCGTACCCCGCGGGATGGCTACTTCATGGCCCGGCGTCATCACGGGCCATCATCCCCGACTGAGCCAATCTGCCGCACGGCCGGGATGGCTGCCTGCCTCACCATACACATTCCTCCTCCTCTACCGAGCCAACGTTACCCGAGGGACGGTTCCCTCATCCTCCGGCGTCATCAAGAGTCATCGTCTACTGAACCAACGTAACCCAATGACGGGTTCCTCGTCGTCTGCCGTCATCACAGGCCTCTATGTATGGCCGCACGCGAACCTAACAAGTTAAGCCAACAAACGTTTCTCCAGAACGGAGCCCTTAATACAAGGGACTGTTTCCCGTTTTGGCCGCGTCCCGAATCTCTTATATATAATACGTTGTCAGCCTCGCTACTCAACAGATTGGTACACCAATCACACCAAACACCACTCACAACGTCGATCAGTGCCTACGACCATGTCTTACTGGACTGGCCAATCTACAAGCAAGACCAAGAGGGACCACAACAGAACCTGCCCCACCTACAACATGCAACACCTTCGCACTGCCCTCGACTCCGTCCTGCCCACTACCACCCAGCCACAGTCTCCCTATGGTGGTCTGGCCGCTCTAGATAACTTCGACCTGGACATGGTGGCGAATCTTGCACCAGAAGACAACTGGGAAGGATCAACACCCACAGCGCCTGACTCCTACCTGCCACATTATCTGTCATCTGACTCACAAGACGACCACCTCGTAAGTGGAATTACTAAGTGGTTTCTTCCTCACACAATCCATATTCATGTGACACCACTGACCCTACGCTCTCTGCTCTGCCTCATTATGCACTCTGGTCCACTGACATGGAACACACACACACTCCCCGACACTACATAACTGACAAAGTCATCTTATCTGCTGTTTGAATACATGATCCAGATTGCCTGGCCCACGGTTGACAGTACTGCCTGGCCCAAGGCTCACACACTGCTGCTTCTTCCACGACCCACATCCCATCGTCACATATATGTGTATATATTTCTTATATATGTGAAATCTAAACCCATTAGGAGTAGTGAGATATAAATGCGTGGACTTAGTGACACGGGGAACTAAGCTTCAGTTCCTACATTAAAAGGAGAATGTTGGCTTGGACCAGGAGTCCTTCACTTACCACATTCAATGTTTTCGTTATATTTAGTCTTACTGATGATAACATTAGACAATGGTTGTGAACAAACATAATTACACTGTTGACAATCTCTACACAGGTCTTGTCTCAACAGCTGTCTCTTATATTGACACTTGTCAGGAAGGCAGCAGATTCAGTCTCTTATGGTATACACTAGAGAGAGAGATGATCTCTCCCTGATGATACACTCGCATGGGGAAAAGCAGGAAGGGAAGTCGCTACTGCTCAAAGTTTCTCCTACCTTGTTACTAGGTGGCACCAAGCAATATTGGAATCACATCAACATAATAGTTACCCATTTACTTAACATATAGTCATTTACGAGAATTACTTTGACATTCCAAACAATCACTTCTTAGGGCTATGAAATGGCGCCAGTTTCCAGGACATGCATTCCAACATGGACTCGGGGTTCCAGTCCTAGATCCAGGCCTCACTCAACATTCCTCAAACAAAAAGATGCAAACTTTTGGGCGTTGCCAATCATTTCGCTATATCTAGGATGTAAACTGAGAATAAATCTATAAGCACACTAAAATATATTTCTATATTCTGCTACTGTCCTCTGGCATTAGAGATAATAATTAGTATTACCTTGATGTACAGAGTCTGGGTATGGTTAACCCCAACGACGTCCTAAGAACCACTGACATGGGAACCTCCTACCACACTATGGACACTTTGGACCCATTCCTGCCGCCAGATGAAGTCGAGTTGTACCTGAGCGACTTAACCAAGTCCTCCGATAGTGAAGATCAACAGTGCCTGCCACACCTACCACAGCACCAGGCCTCCTTCCCTGCTACAGGGGCCATCAAAAAGAAAGGCGCGCCTCACCGACACAGAAGGCAGTTCCTTCCTGAAGGAGAAGAGAAACAACGACGAGGTCGCCAACTGAACAACGAGGCGTCGCAGCTGTACCGTAAGAGACGGAAGGCAACGACCAAGGAGATGCAGGGTCTCCAGCAGCAGCTGCAGGAGAAGAATCAGCGGCTGACATCCTTCCATCAACAGCTGGAGACTTCACTGCAATGGTGCCAAGACGTGCACACCAATTACCTGCCCTCCTCCTCCTCAGCAAGCCTTCTTCCCGGACCTTCACTCAGCCACGACTTCCACCCTGACCCTCCTCAAGCCTACTCCCTTACCCCCCTCGACCCTGACCCTCCTTACACCCACTCCCTCACACCTCTCTACCCTGACCCTTCTTACACCCACTCCCTCACACCCCTACACCATGGCCTCCACTCTGATCCTTCCCCATCCTGAGCCTCCATCAGCCTGGCCATTCAGAAGCCAAAGAAGCTTACGAGATCCAGTATTCCTAACTGGCCAAGTCGTCCCCCCACTCTTCCCTCACATCAAAATATCTGAAGTCTAACAAACCTTTCCTCTGTGTCAACAATATGTATGATAATGACTCAACTGTTTAAACATCAACCTGATGAAACGCTAACGAGACTCTTAAGATGTAAGAGCTCGAGAATAATGAGATGTTTTCTTTCTGTGATTTTGAAAGTATAGGTTTGGCTACAATGTTTTTACTGCAAGAGTCTGTTACAGGACCTGTATGTACCCCACTGGTCCAAACCTTCTATGTCTAGTGGCGCGAGGGAACACAGGGGGGGAGGCAGGTGTTGAAGTCCCCCCTCTTTGAAAAGCAGGGGGTTCTCAGCCTCCCAGTTTTGTTTACATTTACTTGTACAGAACTGCAGTATGGCGCATCCTCACCTTCAGATCACTGGCTCTTGTTCCAGTGAGGCATCATCACTCCCCCCACTTGTTAGAAGGTGCCGCCGTGACTGTAGTTCCACTGGTGAGATACAGGAATATAGCCAACCCATGCACTGTAGTACATGTATTTATATCATTAATAATAAAAAAAATGTCGTTAAAAGTGTGATATATTATCCTTATGTCCAGGCAATGAAGATGCCATACCACCCCCTCCGTAGACCCAATACTTAAAGAGATAAAGTTGTCATGGCAACACTGAAGGTTGACACTGGATAAAGGTCTTAACCAACGACACGTGTAGTCGGGTATCAAATGATGGTAGAGTATCACCACTAGAGAAAGTCCAGTGACACATATTGGTAGTGTATCACCACTAGAGAATGTCCAATGACGCATTTTTGTAGTGTATCACCACTAGAGAGTGTCCAGTGACACATGTTGCTAATGTATCACCACTATAGAATGTCTAGTGATACGTGTTGGTAATCACCACTAGTGAATGTCCACTGACACATGTTCGTAGTGTACCATCACTAGAGAATGTCCACTGACACATGTTCGTAGTGTATCACCACTACAGAATGTCCAGTGACACATGCTTGACCTGTATCACCGTCATAAAATGTTCAGTAATACATGCTGATAGCGCCTATCCAGTAGACAGTGTCCAGTGACACATGGTGGTAACGCGTCACTACCACTCACTGACACAAGCTGACAGTGAATCATAAGCAGACAGTGTCCAGTGACACATGCTGACCCGTGTATCACCGGCAGAGTGTCCAGTGACACATGCTGACCCGTGTATCACCAGCAGAGTGTCCAGTGACACATGCTGACCCGTGTATCACCAGCAGAGTGTCCAGTGACACATGCTGACCCGTGTATCAGCGGCAGACGGTGTCTCCTGACACATAATGAGTGTATCACCAGCAGACACTGTCCAGTGACATCCATAAAATGTATCACGAGCAGACTGTGTCCAATGACACATGCTGACTGTATCATCAACATTGGCAGTCGACTGTATCACCAGCAGACAGTGTCCAGTCACTTACGCTGACTGTATCACCAGCAGACAGAGTCAAGTCACTTGCGCTGACTGTATCACCAGCAGTGTCCTGTCACTTACGCTGACTGTATCACCAGCAGACAGAGTCCTGTCACACACGCTGACTGTATCACCAGCAGACAGTGTCCTGTCACTCACGCTGACTGTATCACCAGCAGACAGTGGCCAGTCACTCATGCTAACTGTATCACCGGCAGACAGCGTCCAGTCACTTACGCTGACTGTATAACCAGCAGACAGCGTCCAGTCACTCATGCTAACTGTATCACCAGCAGACATAGTCTAGTAACTCATGCTAACTGTATCACCAGCAGACAGGGTCCAGTCACTCATGCTAACTGTATCACCAGCAGACAGTGTCCAGTCACTCATGCTGACTGTATCACCAGCAGACAGTGTCCAGTCACTCATGCTGACCGTATCACCAGCAGACAGTGTCCAGTCGCTCATGCTAACTGTACCACCAGCAGACAGTGTCCAGTCACTCATGCTAACTGTATCACCAGCAGACAGTGTCCAGTCACTCATGCTAACTGTATCACCAGCAGACAGTGTCACAGCGTCCAGTCACTCATGCTAACTGTATGACCAACAGACAGTGTCCAGTCAATCATGCAAACTGTATCACCAGCAGACAGTGTCCAGTCACTCATGCAAACTGTATCACCAGCAGACAGTGTCCAGTCACTCATGCTAACTGTATCACCAGCAGACAGTGTCCAGTCACTCATGCTGACTGTAACACCAGCAGACAGTGTCCTCACTCATGCTAACTGTATCACCAGCAGACATTGTCCAGTCACTCGTGCTGACTGTATGACCAGCAGACAGTGTCCAGTCACTCATGCTGACTGTATCACCAGCGGACAGTGTCCAGTCACTCATGCTAACTGTATCACCAGCAGACAGTGTCCAGTCACTCATGCTAACTGTATCACCAGCAGACAGCGTCCAGTCACTCATGCTAACTGTACAACAAGAGGACAGTGTCCAGTCACTCATGCTAACTGTATCGCCAGCAGACAGTGTCCAGCCATTTATACTAACTGCATCACCAGCAGACAGCGTCCAGTCACTCATGCTAACTGTATCACCAGCAGACAGTGTCCTGTCACTCATGCTAACTATATCACCAGCAGACAGCGTCCAGTCACTCATGCTAACTGCATCACCAGCAGACAGCGTCCAGTCACTCATGCTAACTGTATCACCAGCAGACAGTGTCACAGCGTCCAGTCACTCATGCTAACTGTATGACCAGCAGACAGTGTCCAGTCACTCATGCTAACTGTATCACCAGCAGACAGCGTCCAGTCGCTCATGCTAACTGTATCATCAGCAGACAGTGTCCAGTCACTCATGCAAACTGTATCACCAGCAGACAGTGTCCAGTCACTCATGCAAACTGTATCACCAGCAGACAGTGGCCAGTCACTCATGCAAACTGTATCACCAGCAGACAGCGTCCAGTCACTCATGCTAACTGTATCACCAGCAGACAGTGTCCAGTCACTCATGCAAACTGTATCACCAGCAGACAGTGGCCAGTCACTCATGCAAACTGTATGACCAGCAGACAGTGTCGTCACTCATGCTAACTGTATCACCAGCAGACAGTGTCCAGTCACTCATGCTAACTGTATCACCAGCAGACAGTGTCCAGTCACTCATGCTAACTGTATCACCAGCAGACAGTGTCCAGTCACTCATGCTAACTGTATCACCAGCAGACAGTGGCCAGTCACTCATGCAAACTGTATCACCAGCAGACAGTGGCCAGTCACTCATGCTAACTGTATCACCAGCAGACAGTGTCCAGTCACTCATGCTAACTGTATCACCAGCAGACAGTGGCCAGTCACTCATGCTAACTGTATCACCAGCAGACAGCGTCCAGTCACTCAATCTGACCATATCACCAGCAGACAGTGTCCAGTCACTCATGCTAACTGTATCACCAGCAGACAGCGTCCAGTAACACATGCTAACTGTATCACCAGCAGACAGCGTCCAGTCACTCATGCTAACTGTATCACCAGCAGACAGCGTCCAGTCACTCATTCTGACCGTATCACCAGTCACCATCAGGCGTCATCAAGAGTCACCATGGCGTACCCCGCGGGATGGCTACTTCATGGCCCGGCGTCATCACGGGCCATCATCCCCGACTGAGCCAATCTGCCGCACGGCCGGGATGGCTGCCTGCCTCACCATACACATTCCTCCTCCTCTACCGAGCCAACGTTACCCGAGGGACGGTTCCCTCATCCTCCGGCGTCATCAAGAGTCATCGTCTACTGAACCAACGTAACCCAATGACGGGTTCCTCGTCGTCTGCCGTCATCACAGGCCTCTATGTATGGCCGCACGCGAACCTAACAAGTTAAGCCAACAAACGTTTCTCCAGAACGGAGCCCTTAATACAAGGGACTGTTTCCCGTTTTGGCCGCGTCCCGAATCTCTTATATATAATACGTTGTCAGCCTCGCTACTCAACAGATTGGTACACCAATCACACCAAACACCACTCACGACGTCGATCAGTGCCTACGACCATGTCTCACTGGACTGGCCAATCTACAAGCAAGACCAAGAGGGACCACAACAGAACCTGCCCCACCTACAACATGCAACACCTTCGCACTGCCCTCGACTCCGTCCTGCCCACTACCACCCAGCCACAGTCTCCCTATGGTGGTCTGGCCGCTCTAGATAACTTCGACCTGGACATGGTGGCGAATCTTGCACCAGAAGACAACTGGGAAGGATCAACACCCACAGCGC
Source organism: Panulirus ornatus (assembly GCF_036320965.1). Taxonomy (NCBI): domain Eukaryota; kingdom Metazoa; phylum Arthropoda; class Malacostraca; order Decapoda; family Palinuridae; genus Panulirus; species Panulirus ornatus. Next base: position 13,016,625 of record NC_092281.1, read on the forward strand.
CTGACTCCTACCTGCCACATTATCTGTCATCTGACTCACAAGACGACCACCTCGTAAGTGGAATTACTAAGTGGTTTCTTCCTCACACAATCCATATTCATGTGACACCACTGACCCTACGCTCTCTGCTCTGCCTCATTATGTACTCTGGTCCACTGACATGGAACACACACACACTCCCCGACACTACATAACTGACAAAGTCATCTTATCTGCTGTTTGAATACATGATCCAGATTGCCTGGCCCACGGTTGACAGTACTGCCTGGCCCAAGGCTCACACTACTGCTTCTTCCACGACCCACATCCCATCGTCACATATATGTGTATATATTTCTTATATATGTGAAATCTAAACCCATTAGGAGTAGTGAGATATAAATGCGTGGACTTAGTGACACGGGGAACTAAGCTTCAGTTCCTACATTAAAAGGAGAATGTTGGCTTGGACCAGGAGTCCTTCACTTACCACATTCCATGCTTTCGTTATATTTAGTCTTACTGATGATGACACTAGACAATGGTTGTGAACAAACATAATTACACTGTTGACAATCTCCACACAGGTCTTGTCTCAACAGCTGTCTCTTATATTGACACTTGTCAGGAAGGCAGCAGATTCAGTCTCTTATGGCAGACACTAGAGAGAGAGATGATCTCTCCCTGATGATACACTCGCATGGGGAAAAGCAGGAAGGGAAGTCGCTACTGCTCAAAGTTTCTCCTACCTTGTTACTAGGTGGCACCAAGCAATATTGGAATCACATCAACATAATAGTTACCCATGATACTTGTTTTACTTAACATATAGTCATTTACGAGAATTACTTTGACATTCCAAACAATCACTTCTTAGGGCTATGAAATGGCGCCAGTTTCCAGGACATGCATTCCAACATGGACTCGGGGTTCCAGTCCTAGATCCAGGCCTCACTCAACATTCCTCAAACAAAAAGATGCAAACTTTTGGGCGTTGCCAATCATTTCGCTATATCTAGGATGTAAACTGAGAATAAATCTATAAGCACACTAAAATATATTTCTATATTCTGCTACTGTCTTCTGGCATTAGAGATAATAATTAGTATTACCTTTATGTACAGAGTCTGGGTATGGTTAACCCCAACGACGTCCTAAGAACCACTGACATGGGAACCTCCTACCACACTATGGACACTTTGGACCCATTCCTGCCGCCAGATGAAGTCGAGTTGTACCTGAACGACTTAACCAAGTCCTCCGATAGTGAAGATCAACAGTGCCTGCCACACCTACCACAGCACCAGGCCTCCTTCCCTGCTACAGGGGCCATGAAAAAGAAAGGCGCGCCTCACCGACACAGAAGGCAGTTCCTTCCTGAAGGAGAAGAGAAACAACGACGAGGTCGCCAACTGAACAACGAGGCGTCGCAGCTGTACCGTAAGAGACGGAAGGCAACGACCAAGGAGATGCAGGGTCTCCAGCAGCAGCTGCAGGAGAAGAATCAGAGGCTGACATCCATCCATCAACAGCTGGAGACTTCACTGCAATGGTGCCAAGACGTGCACACCAATTACCTGCCCTCCTCCTCCTCAGCAAGCCTTCTTCCCGGACCTTCACTCAGCCACGACTTCCACCCTGACCCTCCTCAAGCCTACTCCCTTACCCCCCTCGACCCTGACCCTCCTTACACCCACTCCCTCACACCTCTCTACCCTGACCCTTCTTACACCCACTCCCTCACACCCCTACACCATGGCCTCCACTCTGATCCTTCCCCATCCTGAGCCTCCATCAGCCTGGCCATTCAGAAGCCAAAGAAGCTTACGAGATCCAGTATTCCTAACTGGCCAAGTCGTCCCCCCACTCTTCCCTCACATCAAAATATCTGAAGTCTAACAAACCTTTCCTCTGTGTCAACAATATGTAGGATAATGACTCAACTGTTTAAACATCAACCTGATGAAACGCTAACGAGACTCTTAAGATGTAAGAGCTCGAGAATAATGAGATGTTTTCTTTCTGTGATTTTGAAAGTATAGGTTTGGCTAAAATGTTTTTACTGCAAGAGTCCACTGGTGAGATACAGGAATATAGCCAACCCATGCACTGTAGTACATGTATTTATATCATTAATAATGAAAAAATGTTGCTACAAGTGTGATATATTATCCTTATGTCCAGGCAATGAAGATGCCATACCAACCCCTCCGCAGACCCAATACTTAAAAAGAGATAAAGTTGTCATGGCAACACTGAAGGTTGACACTGGATAAAGGTCTTAACCAATGACACGTGTAGTCGAGTATCAAATGATGGTAGTGTATCACCACTAGAGAATGTCCAGTGACACATGCTGGCAATGTATCACCTGCAGAGAGGTCGTGACTCATGTTGGCAATGCTGACACCAGCAGAGGTACTGTGGTGTAGGCTCTCAGTGTACCACCAGCACAGTGTCCAGCGACGCATGTGGGCAGTGTATCACTACCACAAAATGCAGTGTCACATGCTGGTACAGAGACACATTCTGGTGGGTATCACCAGCAGAGGTACAGCGACACACGTTGACACCCAATGACTAGTGACACATGTTGACAATATGACCGGTAGACAGCGTCCAGTGACACATGTTGAGTGTCACCTGTTGTACTCATTGAGATAATGACAGTATCACCAATGTGTCCAGTGACATAATGTTGACAGTATCACCAACAGACAATGTCTGGCTAGTGACACATAGTGACAGCATTCTAGCCATCCACAGTCGCCCCACAAAGTGACATTTTACTGACGACGTCCTAACTTGGTGGCAGGTCACAGTGGGTGAACTCAACCTGACCAAAGTAGTCCTAAGGAAATGAGTTTGGTGGATCAACCTACGGCCGTCGCTGTAGTCACAGATGACCGACCTGACCCTTTTCATAAGAAGACCCCGCTCTCAGTCCACCAGCACACGGAGAGAGGTCAGGGCTTGCTACATTCGGCTTCGACAACCTGACCTTCCTACCTCTTATATACCCGGGTGTCACAGCAGGAATGCAGTCAGGCAGCGTCCTCGTGCGCGACGCTAGACAACGAGTGTACCACTCCAGTACCTGAAGTCTTGGCCGTGTGACACAAGATTCAAGCCGCTCTTTGGGCACCTCCAAACATCAGTACGAGTCCCAACGTGACTCCTGACGCTTCATTTTCATTTTGGCGCGTCACCTCCGACGTCCATCTTCGGCATGACTCGCGTGGGACACCACCTCCGCCCGTCACGAGCAGCAATTGTAACAAAAAGGGACCTACGGCCACGCCTGCGGGGGCACTCCTGCATCGCAGACACAAAACGGCAGCCGACGATCACTCCATGGGCCACGATACAGGTCACATCCACCTTCTAAAGGAGCTCCACATAGACTAGGCAGCCACATGCTCATGCTTCATCTGGCATCCTCATCAGCATCACAGGATCCTGGTCAAGCCTGTCTCATGTTATTCGACCTGCCTCACTTTACTTTTTCACAGAAATCCTGCAACTTCAGTCGCTCAGCCTCTGGGTGTATTACTCGACCTGCCTCACTTATTCACGGTAATTCTGTACCTCCAGTAGCTCACTGTCTCTGGGTTATTTCACAATTATGGACCTTGATGAAAAGAGCATTGTTATTGTTGTCGTTCATCGTGTTTCCTTGCCTCCTCTCTCTAAGTTACACCACTCCAACAAAACCATCTAGAACACGTCCTACAGCATGTATGCAGAAAATCTCAACAAACAAGTGGCTTCATAAATGCTGAAATAGCAAAAAAAAAAAAAAAATCTCACCTTAGAGAGAGAGAGAGAGAGAGAGAGAGAGAGAGAGAGAGAGAGAGAGAGAGAGAGAGAGAATAAACGACTTAAAAATCAAGTAAATTTCATTGGGAAAAAAAACTGAATGGGCTGCTGTCAGAGAGATGTTGATTTGTATGTTTAGTGTGGATCGCTTGAAAGGCATGGTATGAATTCATCATGTCTCTCTATCATGCACTTCCACGGGTATTACAGTCGCTGCTCAGACTCAACGTTTACTCACAACAATTACTGTCACATCACAAACTATCATAAAATACCGATCGGGTACTTAATGCTGTCAGTAATATCAGCCATGCGTGATGGAGCAAATTCACAACACTGTACGACATGATAAACAAACAGATAGACTGGGTTCACACATGTAGCAAATGAAATGGCTTATCAATCAACGCTGATATATCAGTAGTGAAAAAGGCAAATAAGAGTAAGAATCATGTAGAGTTATAAAAAAGTAAATGAGGAAACAGGCTTGAGTGTAAATAGCACAAGGAAACAGTAATAAATGACTTAACTCTACGAAACTGCTCAGATGTCGGAATATCTTGTCTCTTGACAAGTCGCTCCTATATAAAGGTATGGCCCGTCCTCGTTGTAGGAATCGTAAAACAAAAAGCTCAGGGCAGGCGGACGGTACAGGCAATGCAGGTCGGCAACGCGTCGAGTTTGGGCACCACGGACAGTTATGTAGCGCCCTATGTTGGCTAGCAATACCATGCGTCACTGTGTCATTATTTCTACACTATTCCTTGATCCTATTCACTGCGCCATATAGGGATGGCGAAAACAAGACGCTGGCGAAGGCGTGACACCGAGTTTAACCACAAACAAACAACATACACCAGGAAAAGTGTTGATTCCGAGAACCTACTGCTTCTGCCGACAGGGTGCATGACGCTCGTTGAAAACAAATGGGAGACGAGCGTAATACATTACATATCAACATTACATGTAGAGATACGGAAGACATAGTTTTCATAAGGATACGCAACATAAACTTCTTCCACTCGTATGGAGTACTGTTCGCACATCTGGAATAGGACCTCACTGCACCCTTGCTTAACAGAGTTGAGTCTTAAGCGGCCCGTATTCTAAACTCTCCCAGGCTAATTTCAAAACTTGACCCTTTTTCACTGCGCCGTAATCTTAGTTTACTTTCCCTTCTACTATGGGTATCACTATGGTTTTTTTGCTTTCGCGAACAGCCTGCTTGTGTGCCCCGACCACTAGTAAGACCATGCGATACTCGGCAAGCTGCTGCGTTGACAACACAAGGGTGCGTTGCTTTGATAATTTATTTTCATCCTAACACCTCGAGCCTTCGGAACTCTCTACCTTGTAATGTCTTTTCCAATGACTATGACCTGGCATATCTTAAAAGTTTTTCACTTCCTCCAAAATTCGTAAATACTTTTCCTTGTCTCTTCCTTTTCTTAGTCCTCTCTATACTTCATTATTAATAAAGTCTAGCCTTGATTTGGACTTTAGTCGCTACCCCCTATTTCAGCGAGGCACCGCCAGGAAAACAGACAAAAAAGGCCACATTTGTTCACACTGTCTCTATCTATCATGTAATGCACTGAAACCACAGCTCCCTATTCACATCCAGGCCCCACAGACCTTTCATGGTTTACCCCAAACGTTTCACATACCTTGGTTCAGTCCACTGACAGCACATCGACCCCGGTATACCACATCATTCCAATTCACTCTATTCCTTGCACGCCTCTCATCCTCCTGTATGTTCAGGCCCCGATCTCTCAAAATCTTTTTCACTCCATCCTTCCACTTCCAATTCGGTCTTCCGCTTCTCCTTGTTCCCTCCACCTCAGACACATATATCCTTTTTGTCAATCTTTCCTCACTCATTTTCTCTGTATGTCCAAACCATTTCAACACACCCTCTTCTGCTCTCTCAACCACACACTTTTTCTTTCCACACATCTCTCTTACCCTTTCACACTGCTCTTACCCAATTTAATGCTTTGTACATGCTTTCACCCTCTCATTTAATACCCTCCCATATAATTTCCAAGTAATACTCAACAAACTTATGCCTCTGTAGTTTGAACACTCACCTTCATCCACTTTGCCTTTGTACAATGGCACTATGCATGTATTCCGCCAATCCTCAGGCATTTCAACATGATCCATACATACACTGAATATCATTACCAACCATTCAACAACAAAGCCATCCCTTCTTAATAAATTCTACTGCAATAACATCTGAACCCGTCGCCTTGCCGGATTTCATCTTCCGCAAAGCTTTCACAACCTCTTCTCTCTTAATCAAACCATTCTCCCTGACCCTCTCACTTTGCACACCAACCCGACCAAAACACCCTATATCTGCAATTCTATCATCAAAAACGTTCAACAAACTTACAAAATACTCTCTCCATCTTTTCACTTCATCACTACATGTTATTACTTCCCCACTTGCCCCCTTCACCGATGTTTCCATTTGTTCTCTTGTCTTACGCACGTTATTTACCTCCTTCCAAAACATCTCTTTATCCTTCCTACGTTTAATGATACTCTCTCACTCCAACATTCATTTGTCCTCTTTCTCAACCCTTGCACCTTTCTCTTGACCTCCTGCTGCTTTCTTTCATACACCTCCCAGTCATTTGCACATCTTCCCTGCAAGTATCGTCCAAACGCCTCTTTTTTCTTTCACTTACAACTTTAATTCTTTGCATTTGAATCACTCATCACTAAATCCGGTTTCGTGCGACAAAGCTGCTGACACACTCTCAGCTGCTCCCAAAACACTTGCCTCACATTGTCTTTCTTCTCATGACCAGGTGCATAAGCACCAATATTCACCCGACCTATTCTACCACTTTCAGGTTTACCCACATCATGTTTAGAATCTAATCTCTTACTCTCCTATCATATACTCCCACACCTTCAGGAGTAGTGCTACTCCTTATTTAACTATTGTTAAATATATATTAAATATATATTCTAAGATAATCTTCATAAGATAGCATACGACATCGCAATATTCAGTTTTTATCACCAGGAACAAGATGCGCGTCCTCCTAAAACTGATAAGCTGTCAATATTGTCTTTCGGTTGGTCCGGTGAGCAAGGAGCCATAAGCTTACAGGTTTGCCTGTCCTCACTTCTGACGCAGAAGACAATATGCTCAGTGGCAGGTCTGCAAACGACAAGGTATACTAAGAACTCGAGCCACTCAAGGGGCTTGTCCTGCATCGTGAGGTTTGGCTTGCATGGTCTTGGCTCAACCCAACATTGCTGGCTGGCCGCTCCCAGTACACACTCCCGTTGGGTATATAGAATGTTATTCATAACCTCTTCTCTAGACACCAGTACGTATACTTATCAACCCTGCTCAACTATTTGTTCCAAATCTTGTACTCTTTATAACGGATGAGAACGACTGCAACAGGATCTTAAAATGATGAGGTGGCCACAGGGACTAATGCTCAGTAATTCAATTCAATTCCGTTACTTAATACCATCATAGAGGAACAGGATCCTCGTACTGTCACTAGGTAAACCTGTACAATACCATCAAAAGCATCTGGCAAGTGTCACGAGTATATATAGATACAATAATGGGGCTTACTAAAGCCTAAGGAAGGAAGGACATTTTTCAACACATCAATACTGTTTACATAATATCTGGCCAGTAGGGGGAAGATTATCGTGGATCCGTTAGGGGTCGTGGGCTCAGCAATGATCGTCGCCTCTCCGTCAGGGAGTCGTGGGCTCAGTAATCTATATTTTCATTCAACACACAACACACTCTTAAACTCCTTTTCAACATCCAGTTAAAAGAAATCCTCCGCATGAGTGATAACTGCTGTACATGAAACTTAACACGACTAACAACTGGCTGCCAGTACACACTGAATCACCAACAGAACTTAGAAGTAAGAAAACTAATGGGTGACGAAACGTTGGCAGCAGCCACTTATCGTACCTCTGGAGTCTACATCCTCACCAACCACCTGTACATAAGTTGCATCACGTTATCACCCACTAGAACACAACTGGGCGACTGTGTTAAAACTTGTGGGGGCCACAACTCTTAAACGTGTCAACTGATTAATCTTCCCATTATATATGTCCACAAATCTGTTTCTTCTGACACACTAATTTAGATTTTATCATGCAATATATATGGTAAAGACACAGACTCGTCTGGTTGTGACCCTTTAGCTCATATCATATATTAATGAACGCCCACTTGGTGTAACTATATCTACATTACCAGTGTAATGGTCACTGTCGTACATGACAAATGTCTTAACAACAAGCAAGATCTCGGGACATAATTCTTAGATGTCAGACACTTCTGATTGGTGTGTGGTATTATAGTCATCTACTATACAGGCCTAATCCTCATAGAGTCCTAGTTGTAAATTAGCCAATGACAGAATAATATGTGCCTTCAAAATTCCTCATACCATCAAGAGATTCTAGATAGCATTACCAGGTACTTCTGCCATGTGACCATCACCTGTAAATGATAACCAGAGGTCACACAAGTAGGCTGGGTCAGACATAGTGACCCTGATCATTGAACACCCAAAAAAATGTCACTATCATATCAAAATGAAAGAAATACAGGATTATGCATGTCTCTATATTTGAAAAAATACGTTAAGTGTAAGTTCTCGAGTTTCAATCAAGGACTTGATTCAAAATACTATTATAAAAATTAAAAATGTTTAATAGCATACATTTAAGCGTAAATTACATAGTTGGTTTCATAAATTCTTTGATATAATCAATACATCAAAGTGAGACACCGGGAGGAAACTAATCCAACACTGAACATGACTGGGACACAGCATAGGCTATATCATAATATGTGTACAGGTGAAAGAGCCCAGAGGAACATTTTAAGTCCGACCCATATGTTGCCGGAGGAAATTGTGGCTGAACTGCTTCATCTTGTCCCTAAGCTGTTCCAGGTTGGCCACCCTGGCTTGCAACTCAGCGTTCCTCTCGCGAAGAACTCGTTCTTCCTCCTCCATCTGAGATAATTGATTGCGGTGTCTTTCACGGTAATGTCTTGAGGCTTCATTATTCAGGTCTCTGATACGCTGGTACTTTTCCTCCTCTGTGAGCGTTCTGTACGACACTCTAGGCCGTCGCCGACGTGGTCTGGTAGCCGTGTCGCTACTGGTGCTGCTGCCGGCATCGCTGGTACCGCCCAGCTCCTCCGCGGGCGGAGACAACCCTTCCAGAGGCGGGTAACACTGTGAGTGAGAGTCGCTGGCCACGCCCAACTCCTCCAGATGTGGGTACTGCTGTGAGTGGGAGTTGCTGGTCACGCCTAGTTTCTCTAAGGGCGGGTATGAGTTTGAGTAGGCGTCGTTGGCCACGCCCAGATCTATAGGAGGGAATGAATGTAACTGAGTGTCTGATGTTGGGTGGTGGGCGATGGGCGGCTGAAGGGAAGCAATGCTGGACCTTTGACTTCTCGTGGTCTTCGGCCGTCGTCGTGTAGTGCCTGGCAACCTGGGCCCAGAGGCCATTGGTTGCAAGCCTCCATTATTGCTTCCAGTAAAACTGTTGTCCACATTCTGCCAAGATTTAAGAAAGAAAGTGTCGTTAGTGAATGAAATGAATAACTGATGCTGATTACGTCAAATTCATAAGTTACGAATATGACTAATAAACTGTTCAATAAACCCTAATCTAATTTACCTCTAGATATTGAATTAACTGAATCACTTATGTTATCCAGAACCTCTGATTATGAACTCTTGCAGCCCATGGATACACTACTCTCAGTAGCAGGGAAATGTAGACTCCTTTGGAGTGAAATATCTTAAGCAAAACAGAGGCGCCTCGCCAAGATGACTTAATTCGCTGTAAAACCTCAGGTGGATCCACGTCCGACTATATATATATATATATATATATATATATATATATATATATATATATATATATATATATATATATATATATATATATATATATTGTGTGTGTGTGTGTTACCAGACTCCGCCAGCTCAAGGTTAAACTGCCAGTGAAAAGTTGTCTTTGGCTAGACTGAATCAAAAGCAGTATGAGTTAATGTCTTCTCACTCCACAACAGTCTACATTTCCGTTACTGGAAGTACCTCCGCTCTGAGCTGCAGAAACCTCTAGAAAGAGGACCTAAGTTACTGCAGGACTCAGTCAATTTAGAAAGACAGTTGTAATATATAGATATATATATATATATATATATATATATATATATATATATATATATATATATATATATATATATATGTATATAAATATGTGTGTGTGTGTGTGTAATATATGATTCCGCCTCCATAACTATAGGGTATCCTATCCATGTTTGAGTTTACCTTAACACAGTTAAATGAAGTAGCAAGACTGCACGTACTAAAACATTTCTGAGTAACCTACCCTATTACCATAACAGACTAGGTTTACCTTAACATCTGATCAGGGAAACAACCTATCAAAGAGGGGGGTGTATGTCAGAAAAGCCAACGTTATCTTCAAAATGTCCAGTGAAGACGAGAAACTTCACCTACCAGGGTTTCTTCGTCGACGTCCTGCCACAGGGAAGCGGCCCCGATCTCCAGGTCCATGAGGTTGCTCCCAGGGTCGTAATCTCCCACGGGAAAGTCGTAATTATTCGGCAGGAGGGAGTTGATCATGTCCTCTAGATCCTTTGGCAACTGTAGTCTGCTGCCACCACTGATGGAAACATCCTGGTCTTGTCGTCCACCCTGAATGCCATTATTCGCGGGAAACTGCACGTCAGACATCACAGAATTCAGTTTGAGCTGACGCTCAAATTTTAGGGACATACAGTTGTCGTCGGGGTTAATACTCATGGTATTTGGGAACAAGGACTGGTCCGAGCGGTAGCTTTCCATGATATGCGTAACTCGTGAACATGCAGCTCTTGTCTGCCACCACACAGTCAGTTGTTCGACTAGATTACGAACACTAACAGTAATGTACTGAAACTGGACGTTCGGTCCAAGTGTATATATAGCAAGAGGACCTTGCGTCACGTTGTGCGGCTCAAAACGTTTTCATTGACACTTTTAGTACGTGTTGCATGTACGAGAACGTTTTGAGCTCGTTTATTATGATTATACTTTATTTATAGATTATCTTCATTTACCTATTATTGATATAGTATTTCTCAAGATAACTTATCCCTTGAATTACTAAATATGAAGATTTATACTATAAAGCAAAAGCCCACAGTGCCTGGCAACTCAGGTCATACGTGTTGAGCCTTGTAAGCTCGGCGCTGCCGGACGTAAGACACTCCATCATACATTGATCTTGTTGTCACAAGTATGATTATCATTTACTGTCAACAATTCACTCAATCGTATGATATAAGATTAATTAACAGTAATTGTTCGAAAGAGACTCGTCAGTGTTCAGAGGACGTAACAGGAAAAAAATGTTTGAATTACGTTATAGAGAGAAGGGATGATGGGGTGGGTGTGTGTTCATGTTGTGACAGGAAACAGCAAGACGAACGACATCACACATGACGTCACCACTACACGTTTGAGTCCAGCACAGGCCTTTTCTTTTTTGACGAACTTGTCTTTGAGAATCTTCAATGACGCCAAACACGTGACTCAGCCGGATTTTTTTTTTTTTCGTTATTGTTCAGCTGTGCATGTTATACGGTTTGAACCTACATCATCAGACTCGTCTCGTGATCTTTAGAGAACACTCTATTAACCACAAACTAGTTTTACCCTGAGTGTCTCGTGTATCAATACGTATATATACTAGTCCATTCCGTACATCACAATTGTTCCCTATGACTTATCTTGATCTCCCAATAGGTTTGTTATCATTGCCAGTTATCTCTGAATGAGTCAATGTACATCATTGAATGCATCATAATATGAGGAGCTTCTAACGTGCCGGGATTATATGAAGGAAACAGCGTTACGTTGGCAGACGACGACCCCATAGTGCTGTGCTGATGAACACATGAGGGAACTGTTCACCACTACGGGACGTGTGGTTATATATATATACATATATATATATATATATATATATATATATATATATATATATATATATATATATATATATATATATATATATATATATATATATATATTGATGCTGACGGCTCGTCTTCATAAACCTGGAAATTGTTGGTTTAATAACTCAAAATGGCTCACTAACTGAGGTATTCCTCCGCTAGTGTGGTGTTTTGATCAACAACCTCCCTTCTGTTGTGTGAGTCTTGCCATTTTACCCTCGATTTACGGTCAAGTGTTCCATCAGTAAATATGCATATATGTAATATCCTGAAGCTCCTCATCATATTCATGTGAATGATTGATAAAAAAAAATTTTGGTTGTCATATGCATTTCATCTCAGTATTCGAAATAAGAGGTACGTGAATTATCGGACAGAAGTTACGATACTCATATGTTTGTAGGTCATCAATTGGGAGACATGTTATAGTTTTGTAGGTCGGGGTGTTATGATACATATTTTATACATTGTGTATCGTAGGTCGGGAGTTATGATACATATATATTGTAGGTCAGCAGTTATGGTACATATGTTATACATTGTAGGTCAGCAGTTATGATACATATATATTGTAGGTCAGCAGTTATGATAAATATGTTATATATTGTAGGTCAGCAGTTATGATACATATGTTACATATTGTAGGTCAGCAGTTATGATACATATATATTGTAGGTCAGCAGTTATGATACATGTTATATATTGTTGGTCAGCAGTTATGATACATATGTTACATATTGTAGGTCAGCAGCAGTTATGATACATATATATATTGTAGGTCGGCAGTTATGATACATATGAACATATTGTAGGTCAGCAGTTTTGATACACGTTATATATTGTAGGTCAGCAGTTATGATACATATGTTACATATTGTAGGTCAGCAGTTATGATACACGATATATGGAGGAGAGTATGGTACCCAGCCTGTGTTAGTGGGACGTGGTGGGTTGGTATCGTAATTTCATTTTCCGGCACATTTAAAGAACTGGGCAAGGTTTAATGGCCGTAAGAGAGATGGTTGATGACATAAGAGAGATGGTTGATGACAATGAGATAAGAATGGACACTGGTGGACACCAGGAACAGGGGCGCCTCAAGATGAACGAACCTTCCTTTTTTTTCGTTTTAACCCAAGTCGACAACACGGGCGCAGAGCAGGTGTTGGGAACAGGCAAGAATTGATCCCCTCGAGGTCATGGAACCCAACAAGACGCGAGTGACGAGTCTGTGGGACGAGAGTGTGGCGGGGGAAATGTCTGATATTGTCATAGCCAGGAGGAGGGTTCAGGTGAGGCCCAAGTAGAGCTGCCTCAAAAGCACGTCAGCTTTCTGATATTGTTATAGCCAGGAGGAAGGTTCAGGTGAGGCCCAAGTAGAGCTGCCTCAAAAGCACGTCAGCTTTCTGATATTGTTATAGCCAGGAGGAAGGTTCAGGTGAGGCCCAAGTAGAGCTGCCTCAAAAGCACGTCGGCTATAATCATAATTAGTCCAAATTTACATAAACAAAACACCTCAGTGTCAGTCTGGGTGAAGGGTACATATCGAGGGGTAGGTGGAGGCAAGTGTAGGGCGTACAGCGGGTACAAATACATGGACACTGGAAGGTGACAGGTGGGCCTGAGTGGGGCCTAGGGGCAACAGACAGTCAGTCATGTTGTTATGGGACAATCATGTTGATAATTGACAGTCAGTCTCGTTGATAACTGACAATCATTCATGTTGATAATTACCGGACAGTCAGTCATGTTGATACTGAACAGTCAGTCATGTTGATACTGGACAGTCAGTCATGTTGATAACTGACAGTCAGTCATGTTGATACTGAACAGTCAGTCATGTAGATACTGGACAGTCAGTCATGTAGATACTGGACAGTCAGTCATGTTGATACTGGGCAGTCAGTCATGTTGATACTGAACAGTCAGTCATGTTGATACTGAACAGTCAGTCATGTTGATAACTGACAGTCAGTCATGTTGATATTGGACAGTCAGTCATGTTGATATTGGACAGTCAGTCATGTTGATACTGGACAGTCAGTCATGTTGATACTGGACAGTCAGTCAGTCAGTAACAGGAGTGATATGGGGTACGACAGCATACAATACAATAGAGGCATAGAACACCTCACATTACAATGTTAAGGGTCATATTATAGAAGGGGCCGGGCACAATATATACACACTAGTTACCTACACGCTGAGAAATAATATGTATTACAAATGGGGTACAGTGTACTACAGCCATTGGGCGGGGCGTTTGTTAACATGAGGAGTACTAATACAAGGAGTCAAAAATACATTACAAATACGACATATTACGCACAAAACGTACTGGTCATGATGCACCATTAGATGTACTGTTAATGACGCACCATCAAATACGCATGTGCTGGTCATGACGCACCAATGTAGCAGTCAGACGGGGTCATCTCCTCTTAAAAACACGACCTTATATATACGCCTGTACATACAAGAGTATACATACAGGAAAGTACATACAGGCATATAAACAAAGGGAAAGAACATACATATGTGCACAATGTACATGTATGCCTACAGGTACATACATACAGGATCATACATTCAGGAAGTATACACAGGTGCATACCATCTGAAATGCACATGCAGTCACATGTACATACAATTGTATGTAGGAACGTACACACAGCCAGAAGCCTGCGAACACGTAGGAATGTACATAAGCTACGAATGTATAAAACAAACGATAACGTACATTCACCCACATCCGTCAAGACAAACATGTAGGAACGTACGTAGAAGCATACACGTACAGACAGACATAGAGGAACGTGTACATACACCCACACAAGGGGAAGAGGTCGTGGGGGACTCATACATCAACACCATCGTTCGATATGTCTTCACACGTACCCAGCATGGACGTTGATAACATACGAGCATGGATGTTGAGAACATCATATATATATCTACAATAAACACCGGTCGTAAGAAGTGAACCATGCTATACTCAAGATGGACCATGGGGTAAACGAGGACAATAAAGGTGCAAGGTAAAACAGGACATAAATAAAGCATGGACTCAAATGGTCGGAACTACACAGACTTCAACAGTGTCTATGAGCAACGTTGACTAAGAAGTGGAGTTCAGCTGCCGAGAACCAGCAGGGCTCTGTGTTGCGAGGTTCTGTGGAGCTTACTACGAAGGAGTCGAGGCGTGGGTACCTTCAACCTCAACCACAGAGGGGATCGGTAAGGGACATGAAAACAGTGGTATAATCAAAGATGTCATTGAGCATAAGGGCTTCGAGATGTGAAGTGGTAAAGGAATAAACAGCTCTCCAGACAAGTCATCTTTGCATAGTATAAGACTGACCACCGAATGAGTAAATGAAAATTGAAAAAAAAGGGAAAATTGAGAACTTTGAAAAAAAAAATCCAAGAACTTGTCCTGCATTCATGAGGAATCAGGTGCCAGTTTAGAAACAGCTAATTAACCTACGAGATTCAGAGAGAAGAATCGACCAGGAGGATAAAATTTCACCAATATACGCTATAGATGTGTGCATATATACGCCAGATAAACCATTTGAATTGCTGCTGAAGACGTCACTAGAGCAAGACAGAGTGGCCAAGGGAATGGTAAAGAGCAAACTTCGTACATACATGTATGAGGGAAAACCGGGAACAGACTATGAATTACTGACCAGCCTAAGTAGTGGTGGCGTAGGTTCTGGAAAGTAAGGTTCTGGAAAAAATGAATAAAAAAAAAAGCAAGTGGGTGATTTTCTCTAAGATAAATGACTTGAGTGATAGACAATATTGTTTTCTGGAGAGGAAGTCATGTGTGATAAGGATATCAAAGTTCTACGAACCGCGAACTCAGTCCTGGATAAAAGGGATGGCTGGGTGGACTGCTGGACTGCTGTATCTGCACCAGAAAGCATTTGACACTACCGCATGGGAAGATGATGATGATGATGATACTGAAATAATGGGGGGAGGAGGGGGAAGGAAGAGAGAACTCCTTCGATGAACAGATGATCTCAAAGGGAGGGAACAAATGACGCATGTTAGAACCTTTTTTTTTTTTTTGCAAATGGGTCGAGGTGAGCAGCGGAGTGCCACTGGGTTCTGTCCTGGGGCCATTACTCTTCACGATCTCAAGGTACAGACTCCAGTCTGAATTTGCAGATGATGCGGAGGTCATGAGGGAAGTGGAAAGTGAAGAGGATTGCATTAGATTACAAGGGGGAGCTTAACAGACTTCAAAGTGGGTCTGAAATATGTTTTGGTGAAATTCAACCCAAACTTATGTAATGAGGATGGGGCAAAGCGAAAATCTGTCTCTGTGTATATATTAAGCTTTAGGATTTCAGGATTCTCTGTGTGAGGAGAAGGACTTGAAAGTCGCGGTCGTCCATAACTTGTTGCCAGAATTCCATATAAAAACAGTGAACAAAACATCTGCTGGTAAATATCCGTGTAACCTTCGGGTAAACGTTTAAGGAATTATCTAAAAAGTCTAGATTTAACAAGGCCAAAAGTATGTTCCTCGCGCCAGCACATCTTAAGCAGCATAAAGTGCTAAAAGAGAAGGTCCAGAGGAGGGCAACAAAAATGATATCAGAATTAAGAGTGAAATGCTGAAAGCTTTAAATTTATCCTGCTTAGAAGAGAGAGAGTGAGGGGTGACCTGATCACAAGTTTTCAAAATAGGTCGATTACGTGGACAGCGAACAAATCTTCGAAAGATGCTTGGATAGAGCATCCAGAGGATAAACCATGAAATTGAGCACGAAACTAATCTAAAAGGATATACTGAAATACTTTTATAATGTAAGTGATGGGTGAATGGAAGAGAATAAATGAGGACAGAGTTAATGTAGACAATATAAATAAAAGGTCGTGCAATGGTACAAAATGTTCAAGAGATGTGGCTCCACGTTTAAAACTCCTTCCCAACACTACAAATCAGTAATGACGTACGTACAGACAGACACGTAGGAACGTAACACAACTACATGCATAAGGGCAATATTGTAGGACCGTACATACAGCCACATACGTACAAACCACGTATTCGGTGGTAACACTGACGCACCTTCAAACTTTTAAAACTAGTGAGATCTGCAGGTTCCATTGCGTCAGCGAACCTCGACTGATGGAGACGCAAAATAAAAGGCATATATGAGCTAAACGAGTGGGAACGTAAATACAGCAAACACAATTGAACATACAGCAAACAGAATATGCATACTCATCTCGCGAATTAAACGGCCAGAGGCCTGCAGCAACCTACCAAACTCGAGTTGCCAACCAGACATTCTTATACATAACTACCACAGCTGTTACAATCACCCGGACGGAACCTTTTATATCCACTACACAACTTAGAGGTACTGGGACACTTATTATGAGAAAAATATTTGCATGTATGGATCTATGTAAGTCTGCTTTAATATTAAAAAGGCATCGTTGGGATCTACGCGGGGGAACAAAACGTCATAGTCGCTACACGCGCCAACATGCTGGAGCGGTTGGCGGTATATATACGTACACTGGTAGAGCATCCTCACCATTACCTAGTGACCAGCTTGGCTGTCTCCACTACCCTCTATTAGTAACCATATCGTCTGATAATCAACATTCTTCACGGTCTGCCCCCCTTAAAACAATGGATCCCAACCTTGGTCAAGATAAACTGTCAACAAATCTCTCGTCGGGCATCCTTACCTTAGATAACAGTAATTATCTGGCTAATGCCAGCACCAACTTGTACTTGACCGGTCCAAGGTGCAGCGGGATGTTCCCAACATGTGCTGATGATGCAATGATCAGCGTGGATGTTACCATACCTCCAGGACTCGAACATAGTAGCGTCAGTAACGCGCTGGTGTTCTACAATGATCCACAGAGCACTCGCCTGACCCAGCCGGACCTGCTGACCACCTGGAATAACCTGGATAAGACCCAGCCTGATCTGGATTTGACTCAGACTGAGCCCCTGTCATCGATTGACCTGGGTGTGTCCCAGTCCGATCTGGATTTGTATGACCTAGGCCTGACCCAGACTGACCTGGCAGCTTTTGATGATCTGGCCGACACTCTGGACCTGGACTCTGGTGATTCTTCGTTCTTCGAATACCCTGATGAAGTAAGCAAACTTGTTACATGAAGTAAAAATAAGTAGGCTTATATATATATATATATATATATATATATATATATATATATATATATATATATATATATATATATATATATATATATAATCCCTCATATTCCCTTAATATATAAAAATTACATTTATTTTCTATTACCTACAATGAATTACACGCAATCTCTATTTGCAGGGGTTGGAGGCTCTGAAAATGGAAGACTTGCTTGTGAGCAAACGTAAGGAACCAAGGCGAGCCGAATGGCCGGCCATGGAGTCATGTTCTCCATTCCACACACCCAGAAAGTCTAAGAGAAGAGCAGCCAACAACAAGATGGCCTTACAACCTGCCACCCAACACTATCCTGACACCCCTCACCATGTCAGTCACCTCCACGACCGACCTTCAGCTGTAAGTCCTACCGGTGTTTCACATGACCCCATTTTGTCTACCCAACACCAATTTACCGCCTACCCACTATCCACGGAACAACACTCCACGCCAAACACTCACTCACAGCCGTACCCGCTTCTTGAGGAGCTGGGCATGGCCAGCGATGCTCACTTACGGCTGGACCAGCCCCTGAAGGAGCTGGGCGTGGCCAGCGACAACGTCAGCAGTACTCAATGCAACCCGACTGCCAAACCACGTCGGCGGCGACCCAGAGTGTCGTACAGCACGCTAACGGAGGAAGAGAGGTATCAACGTATCCGAGATCTGAATAACGAGGCCTCGAAGTTGTACCGTGAACGACACCGCAATCATTTATCTCAGATGGAGGAGGAAGAACAAGTCCTCCACAAGAGGAACACTGCGTTGCGAGCCAAAGTGGCTAACCTGCAGCAGCTCAGGGATAATATGATGCAGTTCTCCCAAAACTTTCTCCGACAACACTTAGGTCAGAGTTGACGCCCAGTGCAGATGGCTCAACGTAAAATCATTTCATTCCACATCATATCTTCAGGGCATTCCTGAAAATATTTGTTTCACATATTTATTTGTGTCGTCCTTTCTATGTCTCTCTCTGCATGTATGTAACCTTTCATCTTACTTTGTATTATACGATTGCCATTAATGTTATTATTCCTTTTATGCCTGGACAAGTATTCTCCGTTGTCCATGTTCTGTACCCACTGGATGCTCTTTACTTGCCTCTCCTTGCCCGTAGTCATGTATTCATCACCCAAACTGTTACTGATTTGAATATATTTTGATATTTTTAAAAGTAAAATTGATAGCTCTATCTTTTTTTAATATTGTCTACCCAAGCATTTCTGTAAACTAAGAAGCACAAAGAACAAGAAGGGTAATACAATCTTTCACCCCAATTTCATTTTAAAGGGATTTTTTTTTCTATTTCAGTTGTGTGATGTGCGATGCAATCCTCCTTATGGAAAAAAATTTTGGAGGCGAACACATCAGTTTGTGTGGTTAAATGACTGTGAAACAAAATTACAGTTAGGAAGCATTTCGCTTCAGCCAGCACTCGGGAAAAGAGTGTTGATGCTGCCTTTATTATATTACCAGGGGTCCTTCGGGTGGCAGTTGATGTCACCATGTGACAAAGATTATCCTTATATCTAACCTCTATAACACCTATGACGTGCACCAGCTTAGAGCTTTCACATATACACCATCTGGTTGTTGTGTGTCTAAGTGCCTCGTATGCTGAAGGTCAACATAAAGCCTCACAGCTATTATCACTTGGCTAAAGTGGATCAGCCCCATGCCTTATATCTACACCACCTGGTTAAAGTGGGTCAGCCAGCCTAGCCCCTTATATATATATATATATATATATATATATATATATATATATATATATATATATATATATATATATATATATATATATATATATATATATATATATATATATATATATATCTATTCCACTTAGCTGACGCAGATCAGCCTCATACCCACATCTATACCAACCAGCTGAAGTGGATCAGCCTATCTCCTTAAATATGTACCACCTGGTTGACGTGGGTCAATCGAATTCCTCGTCTACACATCCTAAGTGAAACGGGTCAGCCTTGTACCACACATATTTCCATCTGACTGACGTGCTTCAGTGTAGTCCTCACATCAGTACCACCTGGCTTTGGGCTGAAATGGGTTAGTCTTATCCCTCACATGTTTCTCCTTGTTGAGCAGTCTTCTGTTAAATCAGTTAACTTGTTTTCCTCCATGGTTACCCGTCATTAGTAGTCCCAGTTGACGTTGAAAATGTTACAATATACCTAGTAAATACGATGGAAAGCAGACAATATTTTAAAGGTGACTTCATTTCACAGCTTAAATGAATGTCAGAAACACGAGTTAATGACATTTTAAGACCAGATTTGAATTCAGCTTGAAAAATACTTCTTATAATGAGTTTTTAAAAAGAAATCTATTTCTCTGAGAAAAATGCCAAAAATTCAAGGGTATTCTTTAGCTCAAAAAACTTTTTGTTTCAAAACTGAAAGATAAGATATTCAAACACTTCTATATTTGATATAATCATGGAAAATACATCATAGTGCTCTCAGTTACCGATAAATACCCAGTAATTACGATGTAAAGAACAAAAAATATTTTAAAATAGACTTCATTTAACAGCTTAAAGGAATGTCATAAAGACGACTGAACGACATTTTAAGACCAGATTTGAATTCAGCATGAAAAATACTTCTTATAATGAGTTTTTAAAGGAAATCTATTTTTCTGAGAAAAATGCCTAAAATTCAAGGTAATAGTTCAGGGTATTTTTTAGCTCAAAAAACTTTTTGTTTCAAAATTGAAAGATAAGGTTATTCAAACAGTTCTAGACTTGAAAGAATCATGGAAAATATATTATAATGTTCTCAGTTACCGATACATACCCAGTAAATACAATGCAAAGGAGCAGTAAATATTTTAAATGTTACTTCATTTAACAGCTTAAAAGACAACTGAATGACATTTTAAAACCAGATTTGAATTCACCATGAAAAATACTTCTTATAATGAGTTTTTAAAGGAAATCTATTTTTCTGAGAAAAATGCCAAAAATTGAAGGTAATAGTTCAGGGTATTTTTTAGCTCAAAAAACTTTTTGTTTCAAAATGGAAAGATAAGACATACAAACACTTCTATACGTGACATAATCATGGAAAATACATCATCATTCTTTGAGTTACCGATATATACCCAGTAAATACGATGCAAAAGAACAGAAAATATCTTAAAATAGACTTCATTTAACAGCTTAAGTGAAAGCCATAAAGACGACTGAACGACATTTTAACACCAGATTTAAAATGAGCATGTCAATTACTTCTTATAATGAGTTTTTAAAGGAAATCTATTTTTTTGAAAAAATGCCAAAATTTGAAGGTAATAATAGTTCATGGTATTTTTTACCTCAAAAAACTTTTTGTTTCAAAATTAAGAGATAAGATACTCAAACACATCTATACTTGAAAGAATCATGGAAAATATATTATAATACTCTCAGTTACCGATACATACCCAGTAAATACGATGCAAAGGAGCAGTAGATTTTTTAAAAAATGACTTTATTTAACAGCTTAAAAGAGGACTGAATGACATTTTAAGACCAGATTTGAATTCAGCATGAAAAATACTTCTTATCATGAGTTTTTAAAGGAAATCTATTTTTCTGAGAAAAATGCCTAAAATTCAAGGCATTCAGGGTATTTTTTAGCTCAAAAAACTTTTTGTTTCAAAATTGAAAGATAAGACATTCAAACACTTATATATTTGAAATAATTACGGGAAATATATCATAATGATCTCAGTTACCGATACATACCCAGTAAATACGATGCAAAGGAACAGAAAACATTTTAAAAAAGAATTCATTTAACACCTTAAATGAATGGCAGAAAGACAACTGAACGACATTTTAGGACCATATTTGAATTGAGCATGAAAAATACTTTTTGTAATGAGTTTTTAAAGGAAATCTATTTTGCTGAGAAAAATGCCAAAAAAAATTCAGGATATTTTTTAGCTCAAAAACTTTTTGTTCCAAGATTGAAAGATAAGATATACAAACAGTTCTATAGTCCAAAGAATCATGGATATACATTATAATGCTCTCAGTTACCGATACATACCCAGTAAATACGATGCAAAGGTGAAGTAAATATTCTAAAAGTGACTTTATTTAACAACTTAAAAGACGACTGAGTGACATTTAAGACCAGATTTGAATTCAACATGAAAAATACTTCTTATAATGAGTTTTTAAAGGAAATCTATTTTTCTGAGAAAAATGCCAAAAATTCAAGGTAATAGTTCAGGGTATTTTTTAGCTCAAAAAAATTTGTTTCAAAATTAAAAGATAAGACATTAAAACACTTCTATATCTGAAATAATCACGGGAAATATATCATAATGCTCTCAGTTACCGATACATACCCAGTAAATACGATGCAAAGGAACAGAAAAGATTTTAAAAAAGAATTCATTTAACACCTTAAATGAATGGCAGAAAGACGACTGAACGACATATTAGGACCATATTTGAATTCAGCATGAAAAATACTTTTTCTAATGAGTTTTTAAAGGAAATCTATATTTCTGAGAAAAATGCCAAAAATTGAAGGTAATAGTTCAGGGTATTTTTATTAGGTCAAAAAACTTTTTGTTTCAAAATTGAAAGATAAGACATTCAAACACTTCTATAGTTGAAAGAATCATGGAAAATATAATGCTCTCATTTACCGATACATACCTAGTAAATACGATGCAAAGGAGCAGTAAATATTTCGAAAATGACTTTATTTAACAGCTTAAAAGACGACTGAATGATATTTTAAGACCAGATTTGAATTCAGCATGAAAAATACTTCTTATAAAGAGTGTTTAAAGGAAATCTATTTTTCTGAGAAAAATGCCAAAAATTCAGGGTATTTTTTAGCTCAAAAAACATTTTGTTTCAAAATTCAAAGATTAGACATTCAAACACTTCTATATTTGAAATAATCACGGGAAATATATCATAATGCTCTCAGTTACCGATACATACCCAGTGAATACGATGCAAGGAACAGAAAACATTTTAAAAAAGATTCATTTAACACCTTAAATGAATGTCAGAAAGACGACTGAACGACATATTAGGACCATATTTGAATTCAGCATGAAAAGTACTTTTTCTAATGAGTTTTTAAAGGAAATCTATATTTCTGAGAAAAATGCCAAAAATTGAAGATAATAGTTCAGGGTATTTTTTTTTTAGCTCGAAAAACTCTTTGTTTCAAAATTGAAAGATAAGACATTCAAACACTTCTATAGTTGAAAGAATCATGGAAAATATAATGCTCTAATTTACCGATACATACCTAGTAAATACGATGCAAAGGAGCAGTAAATATTTCGAAAATGACTTTATTTAACAGCTTAAAAGACGACTGAATGACATTTTAAAACCAGATTTGAATTCAGCATGAAAAATACTTCTTATAATGAGTGTTTAAAGGAAATCTATTTTTCTGAGAAAAATGCCAAAAATTCAAGGTAATAGTTCAGGGTATTTTTTAGCTCAAAAAAAATTTTGTTTCAAAATTCAAAGATTAGACATTGAAACACTTCTATATTTGAAACAATCACGGGAAATATATTATAATGCTCTCAGTCACCGATACATACCCAGTAAATACGATGCAAAGGAGCAGAAAATATTTTAAAAGTGACTTCATTTAACAGCATAAATGAATGTCATAAAGACGATTGAATGATTTTTAGGACCATATTTGCATTCAGCATGAAAAATATTTCTTATAATGAGTTTTTAAAGGATATCTATTTTCCTGAGAAAAATGACAAAAATTCAAGGTAATAGTTCAGGGTATTTTTTAGCTCAAAAAACTTTTTGTTTCAAAATGGAAAGATAAGATATTCAAACACTTCTATATTTGAAATAATCACGGGAAATATATCATAATGCTCTCAGTTACCGATACATACCCAGTAAATACGATGCAAAGGAACAGGAAACAGTTTAAAAAAGACTTCATTTAACACCTTAAATGAATGGCAGAAAGACGACTGAACGACATTTTAGGACCATATTTGAATTCAGAATGAAAAATACTACTTATAATGAGTGTTTAAAGGAAATCTATTTTTCTGAGAAAAATGCCAAAAATTCAAGGTAATAGTTCACGGTATTTTTTAGCTCAAAAAACTTTTTGTTTCAAAATTGAAAGATAATACATTCAAACACTTCTATAGTTGAAAGAATCATGGAAAATGTATTATAATGCTCTCAGTTACCAATACATACCCAGTAAATACGATGCAAAGAAGCAGTAAATATTTTGAAAATGACTTTATTTAACAGCTTAAAAGACGACTGAATGACATTTTAAGACCAGATTTGAATTCAGCATGAAAAATAATTCTTATAATGAGTTTTTAAAAGAAATCTATTTTTCTGAGAAAAATACCAAAAATTGAAGGTAATAGTTCAGGGTATTTTTTAGCTCAAAAAACTTTTTGTTTCAAAATTCAAAGATAAGACATTCAAACACTTCTATATTTGAAATAATCACAGGAAATATATCATAATGCTCTCAGTTACCGATAAATACCCAGTAAATACGATGCAAAGGAACAGAAAACATTTTAAAAAAGAATTCAGTTAACACCTTAAATGAATGTCAGAAAGACGACTGACCGACATTTTAGGACCATATTTGAATTCAGCATGAAAAATGCTTTTTGTAATGAGTTTTTAAAGAAAATCTATTTTTCTGAGAAAAATGCCAAATATTGAAGGTATTATTAGTTCAGGGTATTTTTTAGCTCAAAAAATTTTTTGTTTCAAAATTAAAGGATAAGGCATTCAAACATTTCTATACTTAAAAGAATCATGGAAAATATATTATAATGTTCTCAATTAACGATACATACCCAGTAAATACGATGCAAAGTAGCAGAAAATATTTCAAAAGTGACTTCATTTAACAGCATAAATGAATGTCATAAAGACGACTGAATGATTTTTAGGACCATATTTGCATTCAGCATGAAAAATACTCATTATAATGAGTTTTTAAAGGAAATCTATTTTTCTGAGAAAAATGGCAAAAATTCAAGGTAATAGTTCAGGGTATTTTTTAGCTCAAAAAACTTTTTGTTTCAAAATTCAAAGATAAGACATTCAAACACTTCTATAGTTGAAATAATCACGGGAAATATATCATAATGCTCTCAGTTACCGATACATACCCAGTGAATACGATGCAAGGAATAGAAAACATTTTAAAAAAGATTCATATAACACCTTAAATGAATGGCAGAAAGACGACTGAACGACATATTAGGACCATATTTGAATTCAGCATGAAAAATACTTTTTCTATGAGTTTTTAAAGGAAATCTATATTTCTGAGAAAAATGCCAAAAATTGAAGGTAATAGTTCAGGGTATTTTTTTTTAGCTCAAAAAACTTTTTGTTTCAAAATTGAAAGATAAGACATTCAAACACTTCTATAGTTGAAAGAATCATGGAAAATATAATGCTCTCATTTACCGACACATACCAAGTAAATACGATGCAAAGGAGCAGTAAATATTTCGAAAATGACTTTATTTAACGGCTTAAAAGACGACTGAAAGATATTTTAAGACCAGATTTGAATTCAGCATTAAAAATACTTCTTATAATGAGTGTTTAAAGGAAATCTATTTTTCTGAGAAAAATGCCAAAAATTCAAGGTAATAGTTCAGGGTATTTCTTAGCTCAAAAAACATTTTGTTTCAAAATTCAAAGATTAGACATTGAAACACTTCTATATTTGAAATAATCACGGGAAATATATTATAATGCTCTCAGTCACCGATACATACCCAGTAAATACGATGCAAAGGAGCAGAAAATATTTTAAAAGTGATTTCATTTAACAGCATAAATGAATGTCATAAAGACGATTGAATGATTTTTAGGACCATATTTGCATTCAGCATGAAAAATACTTCTTATAATGAGTTTTTAAAGGAAATCTATTTTTCTGAGAAAAATGCCAAAAATTCAAGGTAATAGTTCAGGGTATTTTTTAGCTCAAAAAACTTTTTGTTTCAAAATGGAAAGATAAGACATTCAAACACTTCTATATTTGAAATAATCACGGGAAATATATCATAATGCTCTCAGTTACCGATACATACCCAGTAAATACGATGCAAAGGAACAGGAAACGTTTTAAAAAAGACTTCATTTAACACCTTAAATGAATGGCAGAAAGACGACTGAACGACATACTAGGACCATATTTGAATTCAGAATGAAAAATACTTTTTCTAATGAGTTTTTAAAGGAAATCTATATTTCTGAGAAAAATGCCAAAAATTGAAGGTAATAGTTCAGGGTATTTTTTCTTAGCTCAAAAAACTTTTTGTTTCAAAATTGAAAGATAAGACATTCAAACACTTCTATAGTTGAAAGAATCATGGAAAATATTATGCTCTCATTTACCGATACATACCTAGTAAATACGATGTAAAGGAGCAGTAAATATTTCGAAAATGACTTTATTTAACAGCTTAAAAGACGACTGAATGACATTTTAAGACCAGATTTGAATTCAGCATGAAAAATACTTCTTATAATGAGTGTTTAGAGGAAATCTATTTTTCTGAGAAAAATGCCAAAAAACATTTTGTTTCAAAATTCAAAGATTAGACATTGAAACACTTCTATATTTGAAATAATCACGAGAAATATATTATAATGCTCTCAGTCACCCTTACATACCCAGTAAATACGATGCAAAGGAGCAGAAAATATTTTAAAAGTGACTTCATTTAACAGCATAAATGAATGTCATAAAGTCGACTGAATGATTTTTAGGACCATATTTGCATTCAGCATGAAAAATACTTCTTATAATGTGTTTTTAAAGGAAATCTATTTTCCTGAGAAAAATGCCAAAAATTCAGGGTAATAGTTCAGGGTATTTTTTAGCTCAAAAAACTTTTTATTTCAAAATGGAAAGATAAAACAATCAAACACTTCTCTATTTGAAATAATCACGGGAAATATATCATAATGCTCTCAGTTACCGATACATACCCAGTAAATACGATGCAAAGGAACAGGAAACATTTTAAAAAAGACTTCATTTAACGCCTTAAATGAATGGCAGAAAGACGACTGAACGACATTTTAGGACCATATTTGAATTCAGCATGAAAAATACTTCTTATAAGGAGTTTTTAAAGGAAATCTATTTTTCTGAGAAAAATGCCAAAAATTCAAGGTAATAGTTCACGGTCTTTTTTAGCTCAAAAAACTTTTTGATTCAAAATTCAAAGATAAGACATTCAAACACTTCTATATTTGAAATAATCACGGGAAATATATCATAATGCTCTCAGTTACCGATACATACCCAGTAAATACGATGCAAAGGAACAGAAATCATTTTAAAAAAGACTTCATTTAACACCTTAAATGAATGTGAGAAAGATAACTGAACGACATTTTAGGACCATATTTGAATTGAGCATAAAAAATACTTTTTGTAATGAGTTTTTAAAGGAAACCTATTTTCCTGAGAAAAATCCCAAAAAAATTCAGGGTATTTTTTAGCTCAAAAACATTTTGTTTCAAGATTGAAAGATAAGATATTCAAACAGTTCTATAGTACAAAGAATCATGGAAATATATTATAATGCTCTCAGTTACCGATACATACCCAGTAAATACGATGCAAAGGTGAAGAAAATATTCTAAAAGTTACTTTATTTAACAACTTAAAAGACGACTGAGTGACAATTTAAGACCAGATTTGAATTCAGCATGAAAAATACTTCTTATAATGAGTTTTTAAAGGAAATCTATTTTTCTGAGAAAAATGCCAAAAATTCAAGGTAATAGTTCAGGGTATTTTTTAGCTCAAAAAACTTTTTATTTCAAAATGGAAAGATAAGACATTCAAACACTTCTATATTTGAAATAATCACGGGAAATATATCATAATGCTCTCAGTTACCGATACATACCCAGTAAATACGATGCATAGGAACGGAAAACATTTTAAAAAAGAATTCATTTAACACCTTAAATGAATGGCAGAAAGACGACTGAACGACATTTTAGGACTATATTTGAATTCAGCATGAAAAATACTTCTTATAATGAGTTTTTAGAGGAAATCTATTTTTCTGAGAAAAATGCCAAAAATTCCGGGTAATAGTTCAGGGTATTTTTTAGCTCAAAAAACTTTTTGTTTCAAAATGGAAAGATAAGACATTCAAACACTTCTATATTTGAAATAATCACGGGAAATATATCATAATGCTCTCAGTTACCGATACATACCCAGTAAATACGATGCAAAGAAGCAGTAAATATTTTGAAAATGACTTTATTTAACAGCTTAAAAGAGGACTGAATGACATTTTAAGACCAGATTTGAATTCAGCATGAAAAATACTTCTTATAATGAGTTTTTAAAGGAAATCTATTTTTCTGAGAAAAATGCCAAAGATTCAAGGCAATAGTTCATGGTATCTTTTAGCTCAAAAAACTTCTTGTTTCAAAATTGAAAGATAAGACATTCAAACACTTCTATATTTGAAATAATTACGGGAAATATATCATAATGCTCTCAGTTACCGATACATACCCAGTAAATACGATGCAAAGGAACAGAAAACATTTTAAAAAAGACTTCATTTAACACCTTAAATGAATGTCAGAAAGACAACTGAACGACATTTTATGACCATATTTGAATTCAGCATGAAAAATACTTTTTGTAGTGAGTTTTTAAAGAAAATCTATTTTTCTGAGAAAAATGCCAAAAATTCAAGGTATTATAAGTTCAGGGTATTTTTTAGATCAAAAAACTTTTTGTTTCAAAATTAAAGGTAAGGCATTCAAACAGTTCTATACTTGAAAGAATCATGGAAAATATATTATAATGTTCTATATTAACGATACATACCCAGTAAGTACGATGCAAATGAGCAGAAAATATTTTAAATGTGACTTCATTTAACAGCATAAATGAATGTCATAAAGACGACTGAATGATTTTTAGAACCATATCAGCATTCAGCATGAAAAATACTACTTATAATGAGTTTTTAAAGGAAATCTATTTTTCTATGAAAAATGCCAAAAATTTAAGGAGCAGGGTATTTTTTAGCTAAAAAATATTTTTGTTTCAAAATTGAAAGATAAGACATTCAAACACTTCTATATTTGAAATAGTCATCGGAAATATATCATAGTGCTCTCAGATACCGATACATACCCAGTAAATACGATGCAAAGGAACAGAAAACATTTTAAAAAAGAATTCATTTAACACCTTAAATGAATGGCAGAAAGACGACTGAACGACATTTTAGGACCATATTTGAATTCAGCATGAAAAATACTTTCTGTAATGAGTTTTTAAAGAAAATCTATTTTTCTGAGAAAAATGCCAAAAATTGAAGGGTATTTTTTAGCTCAAAAAATTTTTTGTTTCAAAATTAAAGGATAAGGCATTCAAACAATTATATACTTGAAAGAATCATGGAAGATATATCATAATGTTCTCAATTAACGATAGATACCCAGTAAGTACCATGCAAAGGAGCAGAAAATATTTTAAAAGTGACTTCATTTAACAGCATAAATGAATGTCATAAAACCGACAGAATGATTTTTCACGACCAAATTTGCATTCAGAATGAAAAATACTTCTTATAATGAGTTTTTAAAGGAAATCTATTTTTCTGAGAAAATGCCAAAAACTGAAGGTAATAGTTCAGGGTATTTTTTGGCTCAAAAAAATTTTTATTTCAAAATTGAAAGATAAGACATTCAAACACTTGTATACTTGAAAGAATCATGGAAAATATATTATAATGTTCTCAATTACCGATATATACCCAGTAAATACGATGCAAAGGAGCAGAAAATATTTTAAAAGTGACTTCATTTAACAGCATAAATGAATGTCATAAAGACGACTGAATGATTTTTAGGACCATATTTGCATTCAGCATGAAAAATACTTCTTATAATGAGTTTTTAAAGGAAATCTATTTTTCTGAGAAAAATGCCAAAAATTCAAGGTAATAGTTCAGGGTATTTTCTAGCTCAAAAAACTTTTTGTTTCAAAATGGAAAGATAAGATATTCAAACAGTTCTAAACTTGAAAGAATCATAGAAAATATATCAGAAAGCTCTCAGTTACCGATACATACCCAGTAAATACGATGCAAAGGAGCAGTAACTATTTTAAATTTTACTTCATTTAACAGCTTAAAAGATAATTGAATGACATTTTAAGACTAGATTTGAATTCAGCATGAAAAATACTTCTTATAATGAGTTTTTAAAGGAAATCTATTTTTTTGAGAAAAATGCCAAAAATTCAAGGTAATAGTTCAGGGTATTTTTTTAGCTCAAAAAACTTTTTGTTTCAAAATTCAAAAATAAGACATTCAAACACTTCTATATTTGAAATAATCACGGGAAATATATCATAATGCCCTCAGTTACCGATACATACCCAGTATATACGACGCAAAGGAATAGAAAACATTTTAAAAAAGAATTCATTTAACACCTTAAATGAATGGCAGAAAGACGAATGAACGACATTTAAGGACCATATTTGAATTCAGCCTGAAAAATACTTTTTCTAATGAGTATTCAAAGGAAATCTATTTTTCTGAGAAAAATGCCAAAAATTGAAGGTAATAGTTCAGGCTATTTTTTAGCTCAAAAAACTTTTCGTTTCAAAATGGAAAGATAAGACATTCAAACAATTCTTTACTTAAAAGAATCATGGAAAATATATTATAAAGTTCTCAATTAAAGATACATACCCAGTAAATACGATGCAAATGAGCAGAAAATATTTTAAAAGTGACTTCATCTAACAGCATAAATGAATGTCATCAAGACGACTGAATGGTTTTTAGGACCATAATTGAATTCAGCATGAAAAATACTTCTTATAATGAGTTTTCAAAGAATATCTATTTTTCTGAGAAAATGCCAAAAATTGAAGGTAATAGTTCAGGGTATTTTTTAGCTCAAAAAACTTTTTGTTTCAAAATGGAAAGATAAGACATTCAAACACTTCTATATTTGAAATAATCATGGCAAATATACCATAAAGCTCTCAGTTACCGATACATACCCAGTAAATACGATGCAAAGAAGCAGAAAATATTTGAAAAGTGACTTCATTTAACAGGATAAATGAATGTCATAAAAACGACAGAATGATTTTTCACGACCATATCTGCATTCAGAATGAAAAATACTTCTTATAATGAGTTTTTAAAGGAAATCTATTTTTCTGAGAAAAATGCCAAAAATTGAAGGTAATAGTTCAGGGTATTTTTTGGCTCAAAAAACTTTTTATTTCAAAATTGAAAGATAAGACATTCAAACACTTCTATACTTGAAAGAATCATGGAAAATATATTATAAAGTTCTCAATTATCGATATATACCCAGTAAATACGATGCAAAGGAGCAGAAAATATTTTAAAAGTGACTTCATTTAACAGCATAAATGAATGTCATAAAGACGACTGAATGATTTTTAGGACCATATTTGCATTCAGCATGAAAAATACTTCTTATAATGAGTTTTTAAAGGAAATCTATTTTTCTGAGAAAAATGCCAAAAATTCAAGGTAATAGTTCAGGGTATTTTTTAGCTCAAAAAACTTTTTGTTTCAAAATGGAAAGATAAGACCTTCAAACACTTTTATATTTGAAATAATCACGGGAAATATATCATAATGCTCTGAGTTACCGATACATACCCAGTAAATACGATGCAAAGGAACAGAAAACATTTTTAAAAATAATTCAATTAACACCTTAAATGAATGGCAGAAAGCCGACTGAACGACATTTTAGGACCATATTTGAATTCAGCATGAAAAATACTTTTTGTAGTGAGTTTTTAAAGAAAATCTATTTTTCTGAGAAAAATGCCAAAAATTCAAGGTATTAGTTCAGGGTATTTTTTAGATCAAAAAACTTTTTGTTTCAAAATTAAAGGTAAGGTATTCAAACAGTTCTATACTTGAAAGAATCGTGGAAAATATATTATAATGTTCTCAATTAATGATATATACCCAGTAAATACGATGCAAAGGAGCAGAAAATATTTTAAATGTGACTTCATTTAACAGTATAAATGAATGTCATAAAGACGACTGAATGTTTTTTAGGACCATATTTGCATTCAGCATGAAAAATACTACTTATAATGAGTTTTTAAAGGAAATCTATTTTTCTATGAAAAATGCCAAAAATTGAAGGTAATAGTTCAGGGTATTTTTTAGCTGAAATATATTTTTGTTTCAAAATTGAAAGATAAGACATTCAAACACTTCTATATTTGAAATAATCACGGGAAATATATCATAATGCTCTCAGATACCGATACATACCCAGTAAATACGATGCAAAGGAACAGAAAACATTTTAAAAAAGAATTCATTTAACACCTTAAATGAATGGCAGAAAGACGACTGAACGACATTTTTAGGCCATATTTGAATTCAGCATGAAAAATACTTTCTGTAATGAGTTTTTAAAGAAAATCTATTTTTCTGAGAAAAATGCCAAAAATTGAAGGGTATTTTTTAGCTCAAAAAACTTTTTGTTTCAAAATTAAAGGATAAGGCATTCAAACAATTCTATACTTGAAAGAATCATGGGAGATATATCATAATGTTCTTAATTAACGATACATACCCAATAAATACCATGCAAAGGAGCAGAAAATATTTTAAAAGTGACTTCAATTAACAGCATAAATGAATGTTATAAAACCGACAGAATGATTTTTCACGACCAAATTTGCTTTCAGAATGAAAAATACTTCTTATAATGAGTTTTTAAAGGAAATCTATCTTTCTGAGAAAAATGCCAAAAATTGAAGGTAATAGTTCAGGGTATTTTTTGGCTCAAAAAACTTTTTATTTCAAAATTGAAAGATAAGACATTCAAACACTTCTATACTTGAAAGAATCATGGAAAATATATTATAATGTTCTCAATTACCGATACATACCCAGTAAATACGATGCAAAGGAGCAGAAAATATTTTAAAAGTGACTTCATTTAACAGCATAAATGAATGTCATAAAGACGACTGAATGATTTTTAGGACCATATTTGCATTCAGCATGAAAAATACTTATAATGAGTTTTTAAAGGAAATCTATTTTTCTGAGAAAAATGCCAAAAATTCAAGGTAATAGTTCAGGGTATTTTTTAGCTCAAAAAACTTTTTGTTTCAAAATGGAAAGATAAGATATTCAAACAGTTCTAAACTTGAAAGAATCATAGAAAATATATCAGAAAGCTCTCAGTTACCGATACATACCCAGTAAATACGATGCAAAGGAGCAGTAACTATTTTAAATGTTACTTCATTTAACAGCTTAAAAGACAATTGAATGACATTTTAAGACTAGATTTGAATTCAGCATGAAAAATACTTCTTATAATGAGTTTTTAAAGGAAATCTATTTTTTTGAGAAAAATGCCAAAAATTCAAGGTAATAGTTCAGGGTATTTTTTTAGCTCAAAAAACTTTTTGTTTCAAAATTCAAAAATAAGACATTCAAACACTTCTATATTTGAAATAATCACGGGAAATATATCATAATGCCCTCAGTTACCGATACATACCCAGTATATACGACGCAAAGGAACAGAAAACATTTTAAAAAAGAATTCATTTAACACCTTAAATGAATGGCAGAAAGACGAATGAACAACATTTAAGGACCATATTTGAATTCAGCCTGAAAAATACTTTTTCTAATGAGTATTCAAAGGAAATCTATTTTTCTGAGAAAAATGCCAAAAATTGAAGGTAATAGTTCAGGCTATTTTTTAGCTCAAAAAACTTTTCGTTTCAAAATTGAAAGATAAGACATTCAAACAATTCTTTACTTAAAAGAATCATGGAAAATATATTATAATGTTCTCAATTAAAGATACATACCCAGTAAATACGATGCAAATGAGCAGAAAATATTTTAAAAGTGACTTCATCTAACAGCATAAATGAATGTCATCAAGACGACTGAATGGTTTTTAGGACCATAATTGAATTCAGCATGAAAAATACTTCTTATAATGAGTTTTCAAAGAATATCTATTTTTCTGAGAAAATGCCAAAAATTGAAGGTAATAGTTCAGGGTATTTTTTAGCTCAAAAAACTTTTTGTTTCAAAATGGAAAGATAAGACATTCAAACATTTCTATACTTGAAAGAATCATGGAAAATATATCATAATGCTCTCAGTTACCGATACATACCCAGTAAATACGATGCAAAGAAGCAGAAAATATTTTAAAAGTGACTTCATTTAACAGCATAAATGAATGTCATAAAAACGACTGAATGATTTTTTAGGACCATATTTGCATTCAGCATGAAAAATGCTTCTTATAATGAGTTTTTAAAGGAAATCTATTTTTCTGAGAAAAATGCCAAAAATTCAAGGTATTTTTGGGTATTTTTTAGCTCAAAAAACTTTTTGTTTTAAAATTGAAAGATAAGATATTCAAACAGTTCCATACTTGAAAGAATCATGGAAAATATATCATAATGCTCTCAGTTACCGATACATACCCAGTAAATACGATGCAAAGGAGCAGTAACTATTTTAAATGTTACTTCATTTAACAGCTTAAAAGACGACTGAATGACATTTTAGGACCATATTTGAATTCAGCATGAAAAATACTTCTTATAATGAGTTTTTAAAGGAAATCTATTTTTCTGAGAAAAATGCCAAAAATTCAAGGTAATAGTTCAGGGTATTTTTTAGCTCGAAAAACTTTTTGTTTCAAAATGGAAAGATAAGACCTTCAAACACTTCTATATTTGAAATAATCACGGGAAATATATCATAATCCTCTCAGTTACCGATACATACCCAGTAAATACGATGCAAAGGAACAGAAAACATTTTAAAAAAGATTTCATTTTACATCTTAAATGAATGTCAGAAAGACGACTGAACGACATTTTAGGACCATATTTGAATTCAGCATGAAAAATACTTTTTGTAATGAGTTTTTAAAGGAAGTCTATTTTTCTGAGAAAAATGCCAAAGGAGCAGTAAAGATTTTAAAAGTGACTTCATTTAACAGCTTAAATGAATGTCATGAAGACGACTGAATGACATTTTAAGACCAGATTTAAATTCAGCACGAAAAATACTTCTTATAATGAGTTTTTCAACGAAATAAATTTTTTTGAGAAAAATGACAAAAATTGAAGGTAATAGTTCAGGGTATTTTTTAGCTCAAAAAACTTTTTGTTTCAAAATGGAAAGATAAGACATTCAAACACTTCTATATTTGAAATAATCACGGGAAATATATCATAATGCTCTCAGTTACCGATACATACCCAGTAAATACGATGCAAAGGAACAGAAAACATTTTTAAAAAGACTTCATTTAACACCTTAAATGAATGTCAGAAAGACGACTGAACGACATTTTAGGACCATATTTGAATTCAGCATGAAAAATACTTTTTCTAATGAGTTTTTAAAGGAAATCTATTTTTCTGAGAAAAATTCCAAAAATTCAAGGTAATAGTTCAGGGTATTTTTTAGCTCAAAAAGCTTTTTGTTTCAAAATTGAACGATAAAACATTTAAACAGTTCTATACTTGAAAGAATCATGGAAAATTTATTATAATGTTCTCAGTTACCGGTACATACCCAGTAAATACGATGCAAAGGAGCAGTAAATATTTTAAAAATTACTTTATTTAACAGCTTAAAAGACGACTGAATGACATTTTAAGACCAGATTTGAATTCAGCATGAAAAATACTTCTTATAATGAGTTTTTAAAGGAAATCCATTCTTCCGAGAAAAATGCTAAAAATTCAAGGTTACCGATACATACCCAGTAAATACGATGCAAAGAAGCAGAAAATATTTTAAAAGTGACTTCATTTAACAGCATAAATGAATGTCATAAAAACGACTGAATGATTTTTTAGGACCATATTTGCATTCAGCATGAAAAATGCTTCTTATAATGAGTTTTTAAAGGAAATCTATTTTTCTGAGAAAAATGCCAAAAATTCAAGGTATTTTTGGGTATTTTTTAGCTCAAAAAACTTTTTGTTTTAAAATTGAAAGATAAGATATTCAAACAGTTCCATACTTGAAAGAATCATGGAAAATATATCATAATGCTCTCAGTTACCGATACATACCCAGTAAATACGATGCAAAAGAGCAGTAACTATTTTAAATGTTACTTCATTTAACAGCTTAAAAGACGACTGAATGACATTTTAGGACCATATTTGAATTCAGCATGAAAAATACTTCTTATAATGAGTTTTTAAAGGAAATCTATTTTTCTGAGAAAAATGCCAAAAATTCAAGGTAATAGTTCAGGGTATTTTTTAGCTCGAAAAACTTTTTGTTTCAAAATGGAAAGATAAGACCTTCAAACACTTCTATATTTGAAATAATCACGGGAAATATATCATAATCCTCTCAGTTACCGATACATACCCAGTAAATACGATGCAAAGGAACAGAAAACATTTTAAAAAAGATTTCATTTAACATCTTAAATGAATGTCAGAAAGACGACTGAACGACATTTTAGGACCATATTTGAATTCAGCATGAAAAATACTTTTTGTAATGAGTTTTTAAAGGAAGTCTATTTTTCTGAGAAAAATGCCAAAGGAGCAGTAAAGATTTTAAAAGTGACTTCATTTAACAGCTTAAATGAATGTCATGAAGACGACTGAATGACATTTTAAGACCAGATTTAAATTCAGCACGAAAAATACTTCTTATAATGAGTTTTTCAACGAAAAAAATTTTTTTGAGAAAAATGACAAAAATTGAAGGTAATAGTTCAGGGTATTTTTTAGCTCAAAAAACTTTTTGTTTCAAAATTGAATTTGCCATTTTCTTCACAAAAATTTTTTGGGGATCTATACAATAACCCAGAAGTAGTTTAAAACGTCTGATTCATTATACTTCAGTACCTGTGGGCTCTTATGTATCGACATCTGATTTTCAAAGCGTTTTTGTTTGTCGACTGTCATCGAGTTTAGGGGAATAATTCCGGCACTCATGTAATACGGGTTTATATTTTCAGCTTGTTTGGGCATAATGTATAGATGTATATATATATATATATATATATATATATATATATATATATATATATATATATATATATATATAGGGGAGAAAGAATACTTACCACGTATTCCCTGCGTGTCGTAGAAGGCGACTAAAAGGGGAGGGAGCGGGGGGCTGGAAATCCTCCCCTCTCGTTTTTTTTTTTTAATTTTCCAAAAGAGGGAACAGAGAATTGCGCCAGGTGAGGGTATTCCCTCAAAGGCCCAGTCCTCTGTTCTTAACGCTACCTCGCTAATGCGGGAAATGGCGAATAGTTTAAAAGAAAGAATATATATATATATATATATATATATATATATATATATATATATATATATATATATATATATATATAGAGAGAGAGAGAGAGAGAGAGAGAGAGAGAGAGAGAGAGAGAGAGAGAGACTATGTATGACCCAGTCTGTTTGGTTACGCCTGGCCTCACGATCGGATAATTTCCTGTATCTGTATTTAACACGTTCCTGGCAAAAAAAGCTTTTTCATACGTTTGTCTGAAACTCTTCTACCTAAGCTTGCATCATCAATCTCGTATAAATGAAAACTATCAGTACCAAACAAGCTCCCATTATGAGTGAAATTGACTCGTATGAAGAGTTAACCTCCTCTTCCGCCAAGTTAAATGCACGCTACTGCCATTGACATCAAGTAATCTACTCAACATGCTACCTTCAAAGTTCCAAAGATGAGTTGAACAAAACTTTCCTGGAACCATCTTTAAACTTCCTAGGAAGTGTTTTAAATCTGTAACATCTCCAGATAAGCCCCGTACCATATTATCAGTCCAAGTTTGAATAATGACAGTGGTGTCTTCCTGTGTCCATGCAAGTCCCAGTTAACACAGTCTCTTTCTGCACCCATTCCTTACGGGCATATCTAGGGGATATATCGTCTATAGCAAGCACTGAAATTGCGCTCCTGGCTTGATCAAAAATGTACATACAATGGATGTATATAAAAATATATACAGTGTCATTATACACCGTTGAAGAGTTAGCATATGTCAAAAACAAACCTGTTAAGTGGCGCCCCACCTCAAAGTGGCGCCCAGGGCACCTGCCCTACCTGCCATACCCTAGATACGCCAATGCCATTCTTACCCCCAACCCGTATCCAAACACCTTACCAAATAGTACCAGCCAAGAGTCACTCAGGTCTTCCATTTTATCGTTACTCTGTAAACCTCTTAATTCACCTCTTGAATTGGGCTTCGTCCTATTTCTAACCACGTAAAACTGATCACTTCAATCCCCAGACGCAACCATGAGAACCCCATTAATTCTTTTATTCTATTTTCATTGATACATCATAATGTTTCTCGGCTATTATTTTGGCTCAACTTTCACTATTAATCGATCAATCATCACTGATCTCCCTTGATAACCTATTCTATAATCATAGAAAAAAAAACAATTGAGGTATTTACCTTCGTCTCCATAAAACACAAAGATAAAAGCAGGTCCTTAAGGAGGTGCCTCAGGCGAGGTAGTGTGGTTTGGGGTATGGCATACTATACACTGTGACCCACGACCTCATTAGAGCAGGGAGCAGGACAGGGGTCAGGTGAGACCTTGGCTGGGTCACGACTGCTTCATATTTGTCTTTAGTCTCATCTGGGTCACTATACACTGTGACCCACGACCTCACTAGAGCAGGGAGCAGGACAGGGGTCAGGTGAGTCCTGGCTGGGTCACGACTGTTTCATATTTTGTCTTTAGTCTCACCTGGTGGGTCACGACTGCTTCTTTCTTGTCTCAAGCTGTGCCAGGTTAAGACCCCGTCAGAGTCGGTTAGTGTTCCCTACCTAGACACCGTGATCAATATATATAATAAACATGCCATCAAATTAGGATGAACCATTTTTACTTGACGGTGTGGCCGACCACCGTCAGTGTTGGGTGCGTTCCCAACCCAAACAATGTCTCCCAGACCATCTGTGAAACCTGACCTTCTCTTATTTAAAAATACGTTGCTATTATATGACTAACTGGACTAAAATATTAGTAAGCATCTGTGTGCCATCCAAATGATAATTAAGTAGAAACAGCATATTTTCTCTCTCTGAAATGAAAACTTGTGTGATGACAAGAGCTTCCTAGTCAGTGGATGACTGAATTTCGATTGTGAGTGTGAATGTGGTGAGGTTTGGCCATGGCCACAGGTGTTATATCTACACGGCACACATCTGGAGGCTGGACACTCTCTCCCGTCAATTACCACGGACTTAATTACGGGAAAATATATTGATTTAGGGTAACTGCTTATTCACTTTCTTTTCGCTACTAATGTCTGGACTTTGTGGGTAGAAGGGAAAAGTTGCAGGAATCATCCAGGTTTCTGCATATTGGTCCACGAGTTAGAAGGTTATTTTGCCGTCTGGAGCATAGGTCTACCATGATTCTATTTGGTGCTCCCAGATAACACTGTAACAATGTAGAGCAAAATGTAATGTATAACCTTGGTTTGTGTAAGGTTAGGTCTGGGTGAACATTGACTTTGTTGTCTGTAAACATTGTCCTGTGGAATAATTTTTCTCATGACTTTGGGGCAACTATTCTCCAGTCTGTGGGGCAACTATTCTCCAGTCTGTGGAGCAACTGGTCTCCAGTCTGTGAAGCAACTATTCTCCAGTCTGTGGGGCAACTTCTCAAGTCTATGGGCATTTATTATTAAATCAAAATTCCTACAATATTTGTGTATATTTTTTTTTTTTTAGAAATAACTGTTTAGTTGTACATTATGGTACAATGCCCTGAAAGAGATTGGTTCTATGTCAGACTTAGATATTTTACCTATTGCTTCATCTTGGTATGTACAATGTATGTGCCTGTAACAAACCTCAGTGATGTATTTTTTTCTCAGGTGCAAACAGTATTAACTTTTGTGAGGTGGAGCTACAGCTCGTTGTCCAATGACCACTCATTTACGGACTCGAGATTGCTACAGAGTGTCACCTCTGCCTCTTATCTAATGCAACCAGAGCTGAATCATCCATGTAAAGCAGTAACTTACACATGACAGCTGCAGACAAATTGTAACCGTATACCAGAAATAGAAGCGGGCCAAGAATTGAACCTTGGGACGCACCACATTCCATACTACTCTCACGACAAATTACCATTTACAGTGCATCAGCCACCTGTTTTTGACCAGATAGATATGAATGGAACTAGTCCACTAACTAGATCTACAGGCATGAATAAGGAGGGTTGGGCTCCTCTACTTAATAGAAAAGTATCTTATTGGAAGGGAGTACAGAACACAAGTAAGAACTGCATCCTTGAAGTGGGATGGGGTTTTGAATTACATGCACAGGGCTCAGATTTAGGCCTACTGCTATTTTTTGGTGAATGAAAATAACTTACCTGATAGGAACTGTATCTAAACATGTTTGCCGATGGTGAAGACCATGAAAGAAATCAAGAATGAAGATGGGTACATCAGTGTACAGGGATGAGGACAAATGCCAAAGTTGGGCATATGAATGGATGATGAGATTCAATCCAAATAAGTGCAAGTTTATGAAGAGAGTACAAAATGAAAGAAGGTATCAGTGTGAGTATTACTTAGTGGGAAATGAATTACGGGAATCAGCATGTGTAAGAAAATATGGGGTTCAAATTATGCCTAATCTAAACCAGAACTTCTAATTAGGAGAGCTGTGAAAGAGGCAGACTTTACTGGAAAATATAAGAATTCCATTCAAATATATGAACAAAGTCATGTTTGTA
The DNA here is from genome assembly GCF_036320965.1 of Panulirus ornatus. Classification (NCBI taxonomy): domain Eukaryota; kingdom Metazoa; phylum Arthropoda; class Malacostraca; order Decapoda; family Palinuridae; genus Panulirus; species Panulirus ornatus. Next base: position 13,057,550 of record NC_092281.1, read on the forward strand.
AAATCACTATATCTGTCAGACTAAAACTGGATTATGCCTTATGATAAAGTCTGGTCACTGCACCTAAAGAAGCACAATGATCTGATTGAGAGTGTGCAGAGAATTGTGACACTGATGGTACCTGCATTAAGAGAATTGAGCTACAATGAGATTCAAGGGCTACAAAGATGTTCCCCTTGGAGGAGAGGAGAGAGAAAGGGGAACTTGATAGCAGTCTCCAAGTTTCTAAATCATCTGTACAGTGTTGATAGTTAACAGTTCGTCAAGATATGCTGCACTAGAGTAACCAGAGGCTATGGCAGCAAGCTGGGTAAAAGACTAGTTAGAAAGAATGTTAAGAAGTACGGGCTTTGCGTTAGGGTGGTAGATGATGAGAATAAACTAACCAATAAGGCAAAGAATATTGGCAGTTTACAAAGGGTTTAAGAGGGTACTTGATGGCATAGAAAGTTTAGATGAGACCCCATGAAATTAACACTGCACAAACTGTACAAATTGTTGATTACATCTTTGTACAACACATCATTATGCTGAAATACTTGGTTTGTTAGACATATTTGATAATATATAATGAAACTAACGCCAAACCTCCCATTACTATAAAAAAAAATTAATCCACAAACAATGGTTGTGAAGAAGGTATTGAAGTGATTTGCCACTGGAACCTTCTCAGAATATAGGGCACTTTGAATTTCATGATAAATATTGTTTGATTTGGTCTTACATTTAGAAGATGAACTGAGACTTTAAGGCCTGCCATATCTTTATAGGATGGTTTATATTTTCATTCACCAAATTCCCAAAACGATCAGCTTTGGCTTTATCCTCCTTGTAATTAGTCTCTTAACCTCTAGAGGGATATTTACACGAGGCAAGATTCTCCTTCAGATGTAGATTTACAAATCAAGTTTTGTTCCTCTGTTTAAAGGCCACCTGCTGAACCAAGGTGGTTACATTGTCGGTGCATGATAATTTCTTCCCACAGTTGGTCACCCTCCAGCCATACCAGTGACAGCACATTCTCAAGAATTTTCTCTAGGAAGGAAATGAGTGGGATTTTGCCAGTGTTTGAGAACCAGGCAGAAATTGTCCTTACTTGTCAATGATAATCTGTCTTAGGATCTCATGGAGTGATTTTATGGGCAATTACTCTTCCAGCAATGAAAGTTGACCAAGATGAGGTGGAAGGTGTTTCTATCAAAAGTGAAGGAAGTGTTGCCAGTACCCACTTGACCTTAACAACAGTGCACCTGTATGGTGCAAGTGGTACTTTACATTATTTTTCTCTTTTTCTAAAACTGGATAAATGCATCATTACAACTAATAATAGTCATTTTTAATGTTTTTTGCAGAGCTGCTACCAGCGAAAAATTGTTGGTGGATTGTATCTTGTCGGTGGAGTTCTTCAAGAATACACACATTTCACATTAGCCTGCACCTTTCTCTTCATCAAGTTTACTGTGTGCAGAGTATAGTCCCAGGTATTTCATAGATTTTCTAAAGACACCATATTTTTTTTTATACATATTGATTTTAAGGATTTCATTGGTGGTTGCTCAGTCAACTTAATTTTAAGATGAAGCATGTGTTGATATGAACATATGAATAGGAGGGCTCAGAATACATGAGAACTTTGAAGTTAGGTCAGGCCCTAGTAAAAATTTTTTTATTGAATTATGTATCCTTCTTCATATATATGAATTAATGTACATGATAGCTCTACATAGTTATTCAACCCCTTCAGGACCCTGTATATGGGGCCATTCTCCATGCAGGAGCTGGGTAAGGTAGACTTCTTTGGGGCAAGAAGGTCTTTGATGAAGTTGTACTATTTGTTCATTCTTAAATGTTCCAGTTTCATTGTTGATTCCTTCATGCTCATATAATATTATTGTTATTATATACTTAATTGCCGTCTCCCGCTTCAGCAAGGTAGCACAAGGAAACAGACGTGGAATGGCTCAACCCACCCACATACATATATATGTACATAAATGCCCAAACACGCACATATACATACATATACATTTCAACGTATACATATACATTTTTTTTTATTATACTTAAATGCCATCTCCCGCATCAGTGAGGTAGCACAAGGAAACAGACAAGGAATGGCCCAACCCACCCACATACACATGTATATACATAAACGCCCATACACACACATATACATACATATACATTTCAACTTATACATACATATAAATACACCGACATATACACATGTACATATTCATACTTGCTTGCCTTCATCTATTCCTGTCACTACCCTGTCACACGGGAAATAGCATTGCTTCTCCCCTGCTCCAGCGAGGTAGCGCCAGAAAAGCAGACAAAAAAGGCTACAATTGTTCACACTCAGTCTCTAGCTGTCATGTGTAATGTACTGAAATCACAGCTCCCTATCCACATCCAGGCCCCAAAGACCTTTCCATGGTTTACCCTAGATGCTTCACATGCCCTGGTTCAGTCCATTGAAAGCACATCGACTCCAGTATACCATATCGTTCCAATTCACTCTGTTCCTTGCTGGACTTTGCACTGCAAGTGAAAGGTCACGTTGATACAGTTTAGACTAAGAACTTCTCACTCCAAAGTAGTCTTCATTTCCCTGTTACTGGAGTTAATGTAGCCTTTGGCTGCAGGAATCTGTAGAAGGTAATGGGTAACACCAGGACTTTTTCATAGAAATTGATCTTTTTTAACTATAATATATATATATATATATATATATGTGTGTTATTGTGTGTCCATTGATTATTTGTTCACATTTTTGTTTTTCACACTATCACCAGGTGAATCATCCTCATGGTTAGCAGCTGCCAGTGAGGACACAGGCTCAGTACGTGGGTGTTCTTCTTGGTATCCACAACCTGGCAGTTCAGGGTATCCAGACTGTATGAGTCCATATTTCCCAATCCTGGCCAATTCTTTCTCACCTTCGCATTCCCTTTCAGCGTCAGATTACCAACCCACATCCCTCACCAAGACTCCACCTCGACCTCCACCAGGATATTCACCCACTTCTGACTACAGTTTGTATTCTTCCCCAACACAAGAGTCCTCCCCACATCATTTACCTGACCCATTAACATTACAGTCTTGTACGGTGACTTCTCCTCCAGATTACCATCCAACATGGATTCCCAGAGCTCCAACTCCTCCAGAATATTCCCCAACATCTCCTACTTATAATGTCTTCTCCCCACCAGAATACGTTCCTGCCTGTCCATCTGAATCGCATTCATCCTCAGCTTCTGTACCCATATCTCCTCCAGCTTATCATCCATCATGGATACCCAAAAGGATTGTGGACATTTCAGAATTTTCGCAACATTCCTCCACAAGTAGTACTCAGTCACAGTGGGAAGAATATGTACCAACTCGTCCATCTCATTCACAAAAATCACTGCCTTTCAGACACTCTTATCCCCCTCCCTACCATCCTACAAATATTCCTAGTGTGGCTACACTGGAATGTTCTGCACCTTATCCTGCATACCATCCATATTCTTCATACTATCCACATTCTTCAAAATTAGAAGAGCCATCTCTGAACTGTAGACCTCACTCTCCTTGCTACAGACCTACTTCTCCCAACTTAAACCCTCCAGTTTATTCTTCAAGGTCAACTTCCCCAAGCATTTTGCCATACGTTCCATCCGCTGGATCATATATACCCTCAGGATCTTCCTCTTCGCATGCCCCTAACCCCAGTGCCATGTCACCGACCCATTCCCTAGCCAAGTCAGAGGATGCTTCCACATCTTTGTCATATAATCATCCTCAGTCAGAGGATGCTTCGACATCTTTGTCATATAATCCATCCTCCCTTTCATATACACTTACTGCTCCAAACCATAATGAAAAGTATTCTCCACTTTCCCCTGGTTATTCTATACCTTAGTTCGTTCATTTCTATGAGTTTTCCCGAATGTTATGTTACTTTTACCTTAATGCTGTCATCGGGTAATTCTTAAGATAATCTTATCCCATTAGTCCTCCAAAACACTCTCCAGTGTAACCATTTCATTCTGCATTAAGCCATCTATAGAATACCTGTTTCCCAGCTGCAATTGTTCCTGAATGCAACACATTATTTAGATCATAGCATTATCTGCATAAGATCTATAGTTCATAGTGGATTTCAAATTTATATATTACAACCAGTTTCACAGTATAGAAAAATTACTGAGCTGTGTTTATTTCAAGAACATGTCCAAGTAATATTGATGTTGGTGATGCATAATACATGGAACCCTACAGATTACTTACTGTAATTTTTATACTAAATATTGAACTTGTTTCCCATGGTTTTGCATATATGATCAGTACTAAGAACAAAAGAAAATTAAATACAGTAGATATTAAATTGATGGTATTTCTGTGTGGTCATGAAGTTCAAGAAGTGTGTATATAATATTGTGAAAAAATTCACAATATCTTGTTTTAGTGAATGCTGTTATAATTTGTTATTAGTTCACTTGAAATAATCAGTCATTAGCATTCTAAACTTCTAGTAATGTGTGCTTTATTTGCCATTACATTTGCTCACACTAATTGATTTTTTCTATCTAAGATAAAGATGATGACAGATATTGCCAATAAACACCAACATGAATAGTAAATAAGGATTATAGTTTTGTCATGAGTGACCTGGAGTATGGGTACCATTACAGACATCACTTTGCCTTGCCAGAAACCTTCCTTACACCTGATGAAATTTTACACTGGCAAGCAGCCAGTAATTATCACACTTGACAGAAATTTTTGAGTGTCGTGATAATATTTTCACTTATTCCAAATGATTAATGTAAAGTGTGTTGGTGTTAGATTACATCCCATCTGAAATAGTACATTTTTCTCACTACCAAAGTCTTTCTCCAGCATGCAACAGCATTTTTAAAAGAAGACCACTGCTAGAGTAATAGCAGTTTACATCATTGCAGTTTGCCATAACCCAATCCATTTGACCCTGTCATGTGGCCATACAGGTAATGTTAATGTAATTATTACCTTATAATGTGTAGACACACTCAAATGGTGGCAGTCAGTGATAAAATGATTTAAGTTATGAGATGGATATACAGTGGCAGTCAGTAACAACATGATGTAAGTAATGAGATGGTTGCACAGTGGCAAGCTATGACGTGGTTAAGGCTTAAGCAGAAACTTTCAACCCAGAGGCTATAAGGTTGTGTGGGGAGTCATGATCATACAGAAATCTTGATCAAACTTCCTCAACTTTATCATTTTCTTATGAAAACTTCATGCTACACCACTTCTTAGTGTGTCATTTTGTAATGAACATGTGTTATATCTTCAGGATTTCTTATTTATTACTTCCATACAAGTGCTACAGGGACTTTCATTATCATAAAAATAATGTTGCTAAAAATTTCTAAGGGATGCAGTGGTGCTTGGAATTTTGTTTAATAATGGTAATATTGTGGTAACACAAGACTTTACTTTGCAAATCATCACCATAATTGGAGCGTATTCTATGTGCTGTTGAATTTCTTACTTACGACTTACAAAAGATAAAGAAAAAATTGATGTTTTAGTATCATAGAATTTTTAAAGTACTCGTATAACATTTGTGAGGCATGGACAATACATTTAGGACTGTGTCTTAAGATACATTGCAGATTGGCTCTCAGTTCCAGATGGTATTTCTTGTTATACACTATACATGAGGTTATTGGTAATGTGGGCAATTGTTGTCTAGTGAAGATCTTGTGAAACACATCAAGTGAGGTTGGTGGTCATGTGGATGGTTGTTGTGTGTAGTGAAGATCTAGGAGTTCTGCTTGCTCCATATGTTGAGCAGAGGAGATATGGAAAAGTGACAAAGGGACAGACAGGGTCTGGACAAAGATAGGATCTGGACAGATGTAAAGACATTGTCTGGACAAGGTAAAGGCTATGTCTGGTCAAAGGTAAAGACAGTGTCTGGATAGAGATAAAGACTTTGGACAAAGGTAAAGACATTGTTTGGACAAAGTTAAGGACAATGTTTGGATGAAGGTAAAGACAGGCTTTAGGCAAAAGTAAAGACATTGTCTGGACAAAGATCAAGACATTGTTTGCTTAAAGACTGTCTGGACAAAGGTAAACACAGTGTCTGAGTGGAATGTTAATTCAAGATTAAGAACTACTGAACTTCATTTTTAAAGTATATACTAAGAATTCATTTGAAATAGGTCTAAGGTGGTTGAAAGTTTCCATATTGTTTGACAAGGTTGGTATGATGTGATATGGTGGTAATAAAAGGGTAAAATGAGAAGAAACAATTTAACTTGAGAAAGGGATACACAAAGGAAAATGTGAAGTGGGTATGATCCAGAACAAAAGAGGGTGGGGTACACAAAGCAAAGTGTGCATTGGATACAATTAAATTAATAACAGCAAGGAAGAACAGAGGTCATTTTGTTAATACTATAGATTATTAGAAGTATGCAGCTGCTGCCATATGGAACATGGCTTCTGGTAGTTTGCTTGTGTAATGGTTCAATTATGCTTGGTGATGGAACCGAGTGAGATATTTGCAAACATGAGTAACAACAACAGTGCTTTATTAGGCAACGTACAGAGATGTTGGAGCCAGAGCATGGTGCTACCAAAGGTGTAAGATTGTGTCGGAAGGTACAGCATTAGAAGTCATGATTGCTGCTGCCTTCCCTACCCCTCCAGACAATGCAGCATGCTAGGGAGCTCTGCTCTAAGTTTGATATTTTATATGGTCATAGTCAATATAAGTGATGAGACAGAATGGTAATGACAAGCTATACAGATTTACTGAGTATGAGTATCAACAGTGAAAATGAACATATATGGTGAAAGTAAATAGAAGGAACTAGTGTCATTGTTTTGAGCATCTAAGTGAAAGAAGACTGTACTGATGAATTAGAGTTTGTTTGCTAACTTACCTTTAGAAAAGTGATCTGAAAGTATACTAATGAATAATAATGAAAGGTATAGCCTCAAATGGTCAGTTATATTAAATGGTTAAGAATAAAGTCTCTGAATCTAGGCTGTAAATTTGAACTGCCACCATTTTCAATTTATTCATCAGCTGGCATAATGTAAACAAACATACAACGGAAAGCTTGTTGTTTCCCACATCAGCAGGTACCACCAGGAACAGACAAAGAAAAGGCCTCATTCATTCACATCCATTTTGTAGCTGTCATGTATAATGCACCAAACCACAGATCCCTTTCTATAACCAGACCCCACACATCCTTTACCAATCCTGAAACCAGTTTCCTCCTCAGTCTGATGCCCTGTACATGCCATCACCCTCTCAATCAAACTCTCTAGTACATCTTATCAGGCACACACAGCAGACGTATATCTGTAGTTCAGACATTCACCTTTATTACCTTTGACTTTATACGTTGGCACAATACACATTTTTCACCAGTTCTCAAGTACCTCACCATGATCCATACATAACACAGTCTTCCCCATTTTAAAGAAATTTCAACAGCAATACCATCCACTCCAGCCACCTAATCAGATTTCATCTTAAGCAAAGCTTTCACTACCTCTTCCTTCACGAAACCACTTCCTATGACTCCCTCACATTGCATACCTTTTTGACACAAACACTACATCTGCCACCTGATCATCTAAACATAAGAACAACCAAGAATCAGATGTATAAATTTTGATACAGAAATCCATGATTTCTTTCTTTTTTTTTTTCTATTATACTTGATCATCATTTCCTGATCCAGTGAGGTAACTTCAGGAAACAGATAAAGAAAGACTCATCCACTCTTATACACACATATACAAACATGCATATCAGCATATACATACACAGACATGTACATATATACACATGTACATATTCATATTTGCTTGTCTTCATCCATTCCCAGTGCCACCCCAGGAAACAGTATCACCACCCTGCCCCACAGGTAATAGCATCGCCACCCCATGCGTCAGCAAAATAGTGCCACGAAAACATACAATAAAGGCCATATTTGGTCACACGTAGTCTCTGGCTGTCATGTGTAATGTCCCGAAACCACAGCTCCTTATCCATATCTAGGCCCCACAGACCTTTCCATGGTATACCCCAGATGTTTCATATGCCCTGGTTCAGTCCATTGACAGCATGTCAACCGTGGTATACCACATCCTTCCAATTCTCTCTATTCCTTGCACACCTCTCACCCTCCTGCATGAAGGTACAGGCCCCATTCACTCAAAATCTTTTTCACTCCATTCTTCCACCTTCAATTTGGTCTCCTGCTTCTCCGTGTTCCCTTGTCAATCTTTCCTCACTCATTCTTTCCATATGTCCAAACCATTTCAACACACCCTCTTCTGCTCTTTCAACCACACTCCTTTTATTACCACACATCTCTCTTACCCTCTCATTACTTACCTGATCAAACCACGTCACTTCACATATTGTCCTCAAACATTTAATATCCAACACATCCACCCTCCTCTGTACAACCCTATCTATAACCCATGCCTCACAACCATATAATATTGTTGGAACTACTGTTCCTTCAAACATACCTATTTTTGCTCCCCAAGATAACATTCTCTCTTTCCACACATTATTAATTGCTCCCAGAACCTTTACCACCTCCCCCTCCCTATGACTCACTTCTACTTCCATGGTTCCATTCACTGCTAAGTCCATTCCCAGATATCTAAAACACTTCATTTCCTCCAATTTTTCTTCATTCAAACTTACATCCCAATTAACTTGTCCCTCAACCCTACTGAACTTAATAACCTTGCTCTTATTCACATTTACTCTCAACTTTTTACTTTCACACACTTTTCCAAACTCAAGTTACCAACTTCTATAGTTTGTCACTCAAATCAGCCACCAGTGCTGTATCGGCAAACAATAACTGACTTGCTTCCTAGGCCCTTTCACCCCCAACAGACTGCATACTCACCCCTGTCTCTCCATAACTCTTGCATTTACCTCCCTAACCAACCCATCCATAAAGAAATTAAACAACCATGGGGACATCACACACCCCTGCCACAGACCGACTGTCACTGGGAACCAATCACTCTCCTCTCCTCTCTTCCTACTCATACACTTGCCATACACCCTTTTAAAAACTTCTCACTGCTTCTAGCAGCTTACCTCCCACACCAAATTCTCTTTAGACCCTCCTCAAAGCATCTATATCAACCCTGTCATATGCCTTCTCCAGACCCATAAATGCCTCATACAAATTCATCTTTTTTTCAAGTATTTCTCACACACATTCTTCAAAGCAAACACCTGATCTACACATCCTCCTCTACTTCTGAAACCACACTGCTCCTTCCCAGTCTGATGCTCTGCACATTTCTTCACCCTCTCAATCAATACCTTCCCATACAAATTTCCAGGAATACTCAACAAACTTGTCTCTTTAGTTGGAACACTCACCTTTATCCCCTTTGCCTTTATACAGTGGCACCATACATGCATTCATCCCATCCTTAGGCACTTCACCATGATCCATACATACATTGAATACCCTTACCAATCAATCAACAACAGTCACCCCCTTTCTTAATAAAGTCAACTGCAATACCACTCAAATCCTCTGCCTTGATAGATTTCATCTTCCGCAAGGCTTTTACTACCTCTTCTTTCTTCACCAAACTACCCCCTGACTCTCACTTTGCACACCACCCCAACCAAAATACCCTACATTTGCCACTCTTATCATGAAACACATTCAACAAACCTTCTAAATACTTACTTCATCACTACTTCTTATTACTTCCTATTCCTTGCCCTCTTCACCGTTGATCCCATGATTCCTTTCATTTTAAATAAATTCTACTGTTTATCTGCAAATTGTGTAAAAGAAACCTAATACCAGAGCATATGCAAGCTGTGTGGGCTAAAACAGTGAAAGAGAAGTTGACAATAAGGTAAGTCTAGGGGGAAAAATTCAGGGAGTAACAAATCAATTAGAGGGCTATCAGATGTAATGAAAGAATAGAATTACAAGACAGTTAGGTAGCAAATTCTTGAAAAATAGATGAAAATAAGGAGAGAAATAACAAACATAATTATTGAAAGACAAAGTTGAAATAGAGATAATGGATGAAAAAAGTGCGAGTGGAATAAGGAAGAGACTTGAAAGTTTGAAGACAAAGTAAAATAATGAATGAATAAGACATGTAAACCCTACCCTAGAGGTAAATGCAATTTTATGAATAAGCAGAAATAAATATTCAAGAGTATGGCAAAAAAATATTACTTTGGAGGTTTCCATGCAAAGGGTTGCAAGAAAAATAACTAAATTCATTTGCCTCAAGGTATGTAAACATTATGACAAATCTAGAAGATGCAAATAAGATGGCAGTTGCATATTTCTTTGTCCACATTTTAATAATGACAAAAGTACAATGGCAATGATTGGACATAATGTGACCGAAAAGTGTGTATAGCTACCCATGATCATTGAATTAAAGAGCACTGTAAAGGTAGAGGATGTTACTATCCACAGATATTATGCGGATGATAAATCTTTAGCCAGAGTTGGGTACAAATTTCATATAAGAATAAATAAAACAATGAAAGAAAATAACATTCATATACAGTGAATGATTATGGTAAGTATAGGTGAGTATTTGATGGAAAGATTACTAGTTAAAATATTTAAGTGTTATTGTTAGTAAAAGTGATGAAACAGATAAATCCGTTTGATTTCATGCATATGTTTACAAAAATTACTTTACAAAAGTTAGTTGGAACATTAAGTATGAACCTTGGAAAATGCTGTGATAGAGTTGCCCTCTGCTAGTGGCCTGTTAAAGGGTGAGGCACTAAAGGCTAAAAAGTGGCGCTAGAGTTCATCATTATGGGACACTTTTGCCGTGGCCACCCTCTTGAGGGAGTTCCTGTAGGGAACAAGTGTCAGAGATATAGATTGATAGATAGACAGATGAAGTTAGTTCTCCATGCATCAAATGAATTTTAAAGGCTCCTTCCCAATATCATTTACAATTCCACCTGATGATTGCTTCCACTAGTTACCTATAGAAATCATTAGCAGCTTACTGGCACAGCTGGGAAAAATGTGTATCTCAGTCATCATTAGGTCGTCAAAGAGAGCACACATACATCAACAGGGCATGATGTTAAATGTATGTGCTCATTACTATAGTTAGATTTAGAATACAAGAAACAATATCTGTATTATTGTTGATATTTTTGATAAGAAAAAAAGTTATTCATTCATTCTTGTGCTTAAAGTTTTGTCTTCAGTTTTAAATGTAAAAAGTGCATGTATGTAAAAGACATATGAAAATACTTGTGTGTAGTGTTAGAGTATGTGTAGGAAACCATCAAGTGTAAAAGTTTAGATGTATAAAAAATGAAATTACTCCTGGGAGAAAAAACCCTTAATGATTATATATTTAAATAGATATATAGTATCCATGCCAACATTCCAGGCCCTTCCCTTCCACTCAGCACCTTCTCACCAACACAGGAAACTATACTACTTTTGGATATTTTCTATTGAAGTACAATATAGACAATTCTTTTAAGATTTTTTTCCCCTGTGCACTGGAGGAGGAAACTTTTGAAGAACTACAGCTAAAGAATTATCATTTTTTTAAATTTTTGCTGTCAGTCGGTGCTAATGATTCTAATGTCAATCAACAATGTAAGCAGTAATAAGATTTTGAAGATGATGACTAGGAGGGTGGAAATAATTTTGAAGTATTTTTTAAAAGGTGGTTGTTTATACTAAGTAAATATAGTAAGAAATGCAGTAATGAGTTACATACCATTGGGGTGGTTCTGAAGATAGAAGGGATATCAAAGATTGTATCATGTGTACCAGTTGACTACTCATTACTTAGAACAAAATGAAGATATTATTAGAGAAAATCTCATTCAAGATAAAACAGATAGATGGAAGAGTTCTTGCAGCTTAGCTGAATATCTATTTTAGTAAGACACACACTAACACTTCCCAAGATTAGAGGCTTGAAAGAAACCTTCCACTTGACCGAGACAGAAGAATACAGCCAAACTGAAAACACAGCAGAGCAATACATGCATATGATTCAGAAAACACAAAGCAAGTTGCAAAATTCACAACTGTAGAGGGATAGATAGGCATTAAGTATGAATTGTTAAGTTATAAAACTAACATGGCGAAGCAAGTCGTACATGTCAAAACAGTTGATAACCAAAGTGAGAAAATATTAAATACAGCATTTATAAGATGATTAGTTGATAGATACCTATATAATTCAGTTGGCATTCAGAAGAGATTTAACAAAACAGATTTGCAAAGGTAATGAATTTCAAGATGTAACAGAATATTTGCATATACCATAGGTGCATCAAATTGCAGAATGAAAAGTACATAAATGCACAGGAAGCCAAAACCAAATGAAACTGAACTACTTAATGTTCAGACTGGGATAGACCATGTGTCTACTTGCACTATGATGCCTATGGCAAAGGAGATATGATTACCATACTGAGGATTAAAGGTACAATATTGAAAGTTTATTGACATGTGAAAGTGGATTAAACCAAATCCCAACCTGAATGAAACCCTACCAAGAATGCAGTAAAACGACCATGTACATTGCCACAAATTCAAAGATCACAAATAGGAACAATTAACCTCTTCTTAAATTCCAATGTACTATTTGCTGCTTGACCCAAACAAAAGATGGACATGGTAAAGGTACAATTCATAGTTGAATACTCTGTTTTTAATCTGAAAATCAAGAAATTTAAAAGGCTATAGAAAAATTAAAAATCTGTGAAAGGCACTATACCAACCGGAGTACCCAACAAATGCTCTTATAACACCAAAAACGAAGTCCTGAGGACTTGTGTACAAGTGTAATACAAAAATAGGGATCCTCACACAAAAATACAAAACTTGGAACCAGATTCCACAAAAAGGTTCTGCTTTTTCTTTAACAAAAATAATTGAAAATTTCAGATTTGGTATCAAATCTCTTAGTGTGTAACTATTAATAGAATTTAATGTTATCCATACGAAAATAAAATTCATGGTAAAGAAATTTGCCTTTTCTACTTACATTATGGCTGAAGGAATATGCATATTTAATTATATTTTAGATCTTATGAGAAACTTGGGAGGCTTAACTGCATGGAGAAGTCTTTGGCAAATTCTGAAATCTTTACAGTGAGAAATATCCATCAGAACTCCCTCTCCCTTAGTTTGTATTTTTTTTTATTACACCATGCAGTCAAAACTTCATTATGTCGTTTCCACAAACAAGTTTTCCATTTTGAATTTTTTTCTGGCTTGAAAGTACACCAAAGAAATGCTTGAAACTCTGCAGGACTAGTTTTTTAAAGCATATTCCTGCAATTATATGGCTATTTGTTGCATCTGAGAGACAAACTGCAGACAAAACCCTATCATATCAGTGAAGCCATCTAGAACATAACTTCCTCTGCACTGTGCAAGGAATACTACTTGTATGCAGATTACAGTTCACATCATTTGAGATAAATAAGAAATTCATCACATCCTATACACGAGTGCAGAAGTAATAAGGAAAGCCATGACAGTTATACAAAAGTACAAGTAATTAGGAATCATCACAACAGTTATACACAAAAGCAGAAGTAGGAAGGAAAGTCATTACAAATTATTCACAGGGACAGTAGTAGTAGTAAGAAACAATATCTTAATGGAAAACTAAAGTTAAACTTGTGGGAACTGTCAGTATATGAAGAATAGTGTACAATATAAGAATGCATGTTAGAGTACCATTGCAGGAAGATTGGATATGATGACTTCTAACAATATATTTGGTCTTGAACCAACTGTCAGGTATAATAAAAATATTTCACCAGTTTATCACTGTATTTTATATAAAAGAAAAACATGAAAAAGCAATACATAAATAAACCAAACTAATATCTATACGCTGTACTATCATATCACAGACTAATGGCTAAACACACGAATACTTATGAGAATCAAAGCTAAAAAAAAAGTTGGAAGCAAATGTGTTCAAAACAGTAATACTGTAACTGCGAACGAGTTAATGGTGATGTATTTTTAGGGTTTTTCATTTATTTATTGGCATAAATATTATTGGTTCTTTAGTGTTGCTATACCCAGTAAAAAAAAATATATTTATATATATTTATATATATATATATATATATATATATATATATATATATATATATATATATATATTCCTGAGTCCACGGGGAAAATGAAACACGATAAATTCCCAAGTGCATTTTCGGATAATAATCACATCATCAGGGGAGACAAAAGAGAGAAATAGCTTCGTCTCTTCGATGTATATCAACTGACTTATATTTCTCTCTTGTGTCTCCCCTGATGATGTGATTATTATACGAAATTGCACTTGGGAACTTATCGTGTTTCATTTTCCCCGTGGACTCATAGGAATATCTTGATCACGCGCAAAATTGTGATCCTTTCCATCTATATATATATATATATATATATATATAGATATATTATCCTCGGGGATAGGGAAGAAAGAATACTTCCAACATATTCCCTGCATGTAGTGGAAGGCAACTAAAAGGGGAGGGAGCAGGGTGTTGGAAATCCTCCCCTCTTGTTTTTAATTTTCCAAAAGAGGGAACAGAGAAGGGAACCAAGTGAGGATATTCCATCAAAGGTTCAGTCCTCTGTTCTTAACACTACCTTGCTAATGCAGGAAATGGCGAATAGTATGAAAAATATATATACATACATATATTCCAAATGCTAACAATCAGAAATTGCTACATTTGATTATCTAATATGATTCTGATAAGATAACTTACTGAATACAGAAGCCTGGTGTCTGAACAACCATGGTGATAAAATGTATTGCCAGTATAAAACTACTGTTAATGAAACATTGCACCTTAAAATCTAGAATATATGTAACCAAATAATTATGCAATTAATAATCCTCAAAGCAATATTCCATAAATGCAATATCACAGCAGTATTTCACCAGTAATACTCAAAATCAGGAATATCAATGTTATTAAATTTTTTACAAGCTTTCTAGAAATATAAAAAAGTTTGAAATCATATTTGTACAAGAAAAGCTTTAATATCGAGCATTTAACTCACCAGAAAACCTCTATTTAGTATTTCCAATGAAGTATTTAATTACCTTGCAGTTAACAAACCCAAATTATTTTGTAAATGAACTTCCAATGTATTATCCAGCAATTAATACATCAGAAGCAGTTGTGATAAGAATTTCCAATATGCCCCACAATTTAGATATCATAGTAATTGGCATATATACAGTTTCTATGTCTTGCTCCAGCCTCTGTTCCTGAAGCCTTTACAGTCTGGTCTGCCAAGAATCAGTGGCTACCGATCACTATAGTGATTCATTCATCACATGGTTCCTCTAACCACAACTGGACTGGATTATAAAATTTAGGCTTATTATGAATGGTTCACATGAGACTCAGAAAAGCTACTCTACTGTACTGTTCTGCTGCTGAAAGAGGTTGCTGGAGGTTTTGATCTATTAGGCTATGCTACCATCACAACCTCGCTGATCTGATACAGTGTAGACACTTGTCCAGACCAATTTGAAATTTCTCCAATAAAGTCTGCATTATTTCTAGTGGCTTCAGGAAATGTATTCAACAACTTTGGACCCCGAATGTTTTACACTGATTTCTCATTAAGTTGCTAAAATTATTGCACTTTCTGTTTTCAGCTGTAATGTTCTATTACCTCTATACCATGCATGTCATGCCAAGAGATAACTATTTTTGAGTGTAAATTTGGATGCATACATCCAGGATATTTTTATGTTATATACTGCATATATACTCCAACACATACCATCTCAGCCATGAAAAGTGACATTAACACACCAGGATTCTATTTAGGAGAGTATTAGTGACTGAGAAAGCATCATCGTTGGTTTTGCCTCTCTGAAAGTGGCAACTCTCCTTTGATGTGTTTACTGAAGTAAAGGTCACTTACAATGTTCTTCCATGATGAGATCATGTTCATTTCTGTCTAGTATTCTGAACTGCTTTAGTCACTTCTCCCAGAATGGGCTGCATGAAACCTCTCGCCATTGGAAATCATACAGGACTGTTGTCAATACCCCACTGGAACACTAAATTAATATCTACCTGTAATTTCTGTCTTCAAACCTTATTCAAGTATTATTTGTAGGGGATGATATGAACTGTGGCTTGTGTTTGTTCCTGTATCAGATATGGGAATGAGAAACAGTAAAAATGCAAATACAGTCCTTTGGGGTACTTAACTTTTTACCTTGAGTTATTGGATACTGTCCTACTTAAACTTTGACTGTTAGTTAGAACCTTAATATGTCCATTTCCCTTTTCCATTTATTCCCATCTTAAGCATTTTGTGTGTTATGACCCCATGGCTATATATGTCAGGATTTTGCAATGTGTCTATTACAACATTTAGTTTCTTTTCCAGCACCTATTATACATGAGAGAAGCATGATCCCTAAACCATGCTGCCATGCATTGTCGACTGATTTCATGACGTTAATCCACTTACACTCTATAAATGTTGAAAATTATTAGGATGTTCAGTGTTCACCTTTTAGTTGGAAATGTTCTGGAACTACTTTGCTTCATCCTTCATGGACTGGAGATATGCGAGTTAGTTTAAAAGTTTCTGGTGTTATGCCAGAGTCCAAGCTATTTTTCCAAAGGACCTTTACTGCCCATACTACTGGTATTTTGCATTCCTCCGTTAAGACGGAGTCCTACGAGCCTGGTTTTGAGGCAGAATCAATGATCGTACTTTCAATGGCCCTCTCCCAAAATTTTGCTTGTCTGGGAGCAGTGCGCATAAGCATGCTCTCGATGGCATTTTCAAAATCCTGCAGTGGTAGTAAAACCAAGGTCACTTTAAGCTGACTTTTAGCTCTTTGGGCTTGGACTTTTGTTGCTTCTTTAGTGTCTTGCTTATCTCTGCAATCACTGATGTATGTTCCCTCTATTGCTCTTAAGTGTGGTAACTGTCCATGTGGTGCTTGATATTCAATCTGTATATGATCTTTTTATATACAGTTTGTTTTCTTTTACTTGTTAGATAACTGCAGAAATACAGTATGGTAGATTAAAACAGTAATATAGCATCAAAGAGTTTTCAAGCAAGATACTTATGGAAAATGCTCATGTAATTGGCATACTGTCATATCCAACCAACACTGCTAAGATCAGCTATATACTCAATAATAAAGCTTTCCTTGTGCTTAACTTGTAAATCATTTACAAGGATGTTTCTTTGATATTTATTGTCATACTGCCAACTGATATCTCAATTAATTATCTTATTAAAAGCAGAGTGTTTACAAAGAACGTTCACGCCATGTGTTAATACTATTTATAATTAGGTGATGTACAGCAGCTTATAAAATTAAAAGAAGTATTTACATAATTTTCCTGAATAATGGCACAAAATAGATTTCTCTCTCGAGAAGTATTCTATCTTGCATAAAGGAAATTCAAGTACAATGCTATATTGATAATAATGTACACAGATCAATTATATGTTCCGCTGGCAACTGTATAAACCAAGCTTAAAGCTGTTCTTATGAGTGATACAAGCATCTTTGTGACTACAGTACTTTCCTGAGTGATATCATGTTGATAACCTAAGCTGATTCTACCTGCTTCACATACTGCCATACATTCTTTACACAAGGTGGATTTCATTTCTTTTGCAAATACTTACTGGCATACAACAATTACTTTTTTAAATAATATTCTTTAGGAAATCTCCTTAAAGCAAAAAGTATTAAATATTTTCATGATTTTTTTTTTTTTCCAAAAGAAGGAACAGAGAAGGGGGCCAGGTGAGGATATTCCCTCAAAGGCCCAGTCCTCTGTTCTTAACGCTACCTTGCTAACGCAGGAAATGGCGAATAGTTTGAAAGAAAGTTGTCATAAACCCGAGGTAATCATTTCCTAAACTTCATTACTTTGCAGACAATGTTGGCTGGCTGAGTTGCCATACATCTATTTTTCATTTTAACAAACTAGTGTTTCCAATCTATTAGTTCCACTTCCATTTATTGCCCAAACTCTTTGCTCTCTTGCTTTTGTACTTTTCTAAAGGAGAAAAAATTTTATGAGAAGCACTCTACAGGTTCTCATCAAGCCTATTTCTTAGGTTTTGAAAAACTTAGCAATCTGAAAGATCATTTCCAGTTGCATGGAGTGGATTAGGTATGATCAGGATCTCAAATTACTTGTACACATCCTCAACTCATGCACCTGCCCAGTACATTAAAGAGAATCACTTATAAAACTGCTCCTTACATTACAACTTTGCATGCTAAACTGATTTATCAAGTCACGCTTGTGTCCTCATTCTCACCACCTCTGGACAGAATATCTTTCCAGTGCATCTGATCCCAACTCATTCTTCTGAAATCCTCAACTGATCTATCCCTAGCCTGTTATTATTCTGCAACTATTAATTCCTTCAAGTCTCTACCTCGATTTCTTGTACCTGTCACATCTACATCACCATACCATCCTAAAATTTCTTTCATCCCATCCATGCACTTTTATGATGATTTCTTCACACAGCATATCATCCCATCATCAGTCTTTACTCTAGCTTCCCATTCCAGTTATAGTACACCTATTATGCTTCTCTATTCCTTTTATCTTTTAACTTTCCTGAACTGAGGAAACTTTGGTCTGAGTCTGACATCTATATATTACAAGTTTGGAAAAGACCTCTTTCATCCAAGCTTGTACTCTTTAAATAAATATTTTCTCCAATCAGCAAAGCTTTCAGTCCATCAACAATTTTTCTCTCTTGCAAGATTCTACTCTTGAGCATCACATTTCTTACTACCATTCTTACAGGTCTTCATTCCTAACTACTTAAACTCATTAGCAGTCTCCATAGCTTCAAAATCCAGATTGACACCACACTGTTACATCCTATCTCTTTTGAAACAAAAGCCTGATCTTACCCTTCACTCAATGCCACTCAAAGGTCTCAATTTACCTTACAACCTTGTCTTGCAAAAACCTGCTACTTTTATCCTCTACATTCAAATCAACCACACAAACTTGTATCCCTTGTCAAATGCCACTGCAGGCATATCACTCATTCAGGGATACAATTGTAGCAGAGGTAAAACTGGTATTTCACGACCCAACCCTGCAGACAGGATATAACCAACTCTCAATAATACAGGAACCCACATCACAAGATAACCTATTTCTAACATTCTTAATTGTTTGAAAATAACTTATGAAATTATTTCCTATCCAAGTAACCTTGAAAAATAAGATAGAAAAGTCTCATTTTCAAAGCGAGCAATACAGCAGTGAACTAAAGACCATTTTTCCTATTAATTACTGTAATTAGATACCATTCCAGTCAAAACTTACTTCCACGTTGTAAACTTTGGTAAACAAACAATTACATCTAGTTACACCATGAGGACGTTTAACATATGAAAGACATTCCCAATATATAATCAAAACCTTTTCTTATACACCTGTTTCTACGAAAATAAATATTCTGTATATACTTAATATAAGTTTTCAAGTACATCAACATTCATTCAACTAAATCAAGTTTTCTTCCAAGAATAAAAATGTAAATACTGAATATATTATATATTTATAATCACCCCAGGACCCCTTTCTTGAAAAGGTCTTAAAGTAACTTCAGGAGTCCTTTTTCAGCTCCTACAACTCCATGACTGTACCACTTGTAGTAGTTGGGAAATGATGGGCTCCACTGGCTCCTTTGGAGTTAAAAAGTTTTTTGAAAAACCTGTACTCCCAATGATACAGCCATGCCAAAGGAGACTTTTCACTAATTATGTAACATTGTTACTTTAACTCTCTGCCCCCAAAAGCCCCTTCTATCTTTATGAAACAACTGCAGCACTCAGGAAGCCAGCCAAATCCACTGGGGATGACCACAGATCATAAAGTGTAGTAACATTCTGTGCGTATGTAGGGAGAGTGCAAGGCAACTGAGAAGTAAGTGTTTGATGTCTTCATTGTGGTAGTTGCATCATGGGCGTGAAGAACCCTGGGATGTGCTGAATCTGTGTTTGTAGCGGTGTGGGGATGGGAGATGTCCAGAGCATAGACAAAGGATGGGTAATATCCAGAATAGAAAAAAAGGGTGCAGGTCTTCATTGGGAGTATGGTTTCAGATGGATATATATATTTGGTGGAGTGGTGTTTAAGACTGAGTAAGACAAGCAGTCGCCTAGTATCCACAGCATCATTTCAGTGTGTGTTTGCTGGGGGTTGGAGATTTGCGAGCAGAGTTTGCTGAAGTATGAGCCACAGGTAGGGTTTCTGTTTCTCCTTGGGGTTAGTGGTTAGTTACGGTGTGGTTCAGGTGGTGGTGTGAAGAGTTAAGTGCAAAGCATCTTAAGTTGGGAATGCAATAGGAGGTTCTCTGATTCTAGTAGAAGTGTTGAATACTTTTGGTTGCTCTGAAGTCAAGAGATTGCTATGAGTGCTCTACTTTGTATGGTCTGCAACTCTGTTAAATTTGCTCATGAGAGGGTGTACGACCAAGTAGGTGAGGCATAGTTTAGAGAGGAGCAAATTATTTGTTTGTAGAAAATGCAAAGTGATCCTTGTCCAAATCTGATTGAAAATTGCCCCAGGACCCCCTTCTATGAAAAGATCTTGGTATTAACTAGGACCTCCTTTTCAGGAGCCCAAGGCTACACTATTTGCAGTAGCAGGGAGTGTTCTCTGTCTTCCTCTGATACAGCCTCATCAAATGTGACTTCACATGTGGTGTTACCTCATGCAATTGGAGTCCGATATTCTCATATTTTATGTATAATACTAATATTTATTATACTTAACAGCTGTTTCCTACATCAGCAAGGTAGTGCCAGGAAACAGACGAAGAATGGGCCAACCACTTAAATACACGTATACATACATAAATGCCCATACACACACACATACATATCAACATATACACAGACATATACATATATACACATGTACATCATCATACTTGCCTCCATCCATTCCTGTCGCTACCCCACCACACAGGAAATAGCATTGCTACCCCCTGCTTCAGTGAGGTAGTGCCAGGAAAATACAAAAAAAGGCCACATTTGTTCACACTCAGTCTCTAACTGTCATGTATAATGCACCAAAACCACAGCTCCCTATCCACATCCAGGCCCCACAGACCTTTCCATGGTTTAACCCAGACATTTCACATGCCCTGGTTCAGTCCATTGACAGCATGTCAACCCTTGTATACCACATCATTCCAATGCACTCTATTCCTTACTCGCCTCTCACCCTCCTGTATGTTCAGGCCCTGATCACTCAAAATCTTTTTCACCCATATCCTTCCAGTGAAAAGCCACCTTTGGTAAGACTGTGCTATTGAGAGTACATTCTAATCAAAGAACTTCTCACTCATATTTCCCATTAACTGAAGGAAGTGCAGCCTTGGGTTGCAGTAGCCTTTAGAAAGGTATGAATAACACCATTCTTCCAAAGAAATAATCACTCAAGAGTTAAGTAAGTTGTAAGACTGGAGATGCAGCAAAAGTCTTTGGCACATTGAAGAATGTGTTGGAAGAGAAGTCACTGCCACTACAGAGAAAGATGGGCAAGTTTGATGCTAAAGTAGTCTCGTCACTGATGTATAGATGTGGGCCTTAAACAAAGTTGTAAAAGAAAAAAAAAAGGGGAGAATATGTTGGAAATTCAATGTCTGAGGACAATATAAGGCATATGGAGGGTTGATCAAATAAGCAATGATAGGGTAAGAGAAACATGTAGTAAAAAGAGTATGTATGAAATAATAAAAAAGGTGTGCAGAGAAGGTCTGGACATATAAAGAGGATGAGTGAGGATAGGATGCCAAAATGGTACACACGTCAGAAGTGGACAGAATTAGGAAATGGGAAAACCAAAGAGGAGGTGAAATGAGTAAGTGAAAGATACTTTGAAGGCTCAGGACCTGAACATGCAAGGGATGCAGTAAATTGAAGTGATGTGGTTTACGAGATGGTATGCTGTTGATAGATTGAACCAGGGCACATGAAGTAGGCAGGAGAAACTACAGAAAACTATGTGAGGCCTGTTTGTAGAAAGTGGGCTCTGGCTATAGTGTATTATACATGACAATCTGAGAATGAATGTGAATGAATGAGGCCATTCCTTTGCCTGTTCCTGGTCCTACCTCACTAATGCAGGATATGGTGAATATGCACGAAAAATATACTACAGTATACTACATTCTTATGGGTTTCTGGTCTTTAATGATGTTTGATTTTCTGCCATTCCAGTTTTTCTTCCCTTTTCTATTTAAATGATCATTACAGTACAACCTCACTACTTCTTTATTCAAATTCAGAAATATTCAGCAATTCACTATTTGTGCTTGTGTTGGAATGTCAAACAAAATTTCATGGCAATCATAAAAATACAGTGAACTGTGAAACATTCATTATCCCATGTGGAAGTCGGATCTTGTCCAGCAATACACCGGGCATGGTGGCAAATTAGCATGCAAAATCTCCAGGAGACTAAAAGAAAAAATTCCATATTGTTATCTGAATTCATTATCCCATGTGGTACACCATGTGGCAGCATGCTCCTTTGGTAACATATTGGGCATGTCATCTCCCCATTTGCCTGACTCAAGCTGCACTAGCACCTTCTTGTAATTTTCTGCACATACATTTTGTATGCAACTTTTTATCTCGTGTCTGTTGCCACTGAACTTAACATGAAAAAAAATACCTAGTGCTTTAACATACTTTTCAAGTATTTAAATTTCCCCTTAGTCCCATTTCTTTTTCTCAATGTTAAAAATATTACAGTTATGCGAAACTGCTATTGTTATGCATAATTTGATAAAATACTTGGAAAATATATATAATTAAATGATAAGGATAAAAATAAAAAATGCATAAAAATATCATTCTTACCTACAAAATTTGAGAGTACAAATTTGTCAATTATATCATGGAAATGCGGGTTAAGGTGAGGATGGCATGTCATATGAAATAAGATTTCAGATGGCTTCTGTAAGCCTTATTACAACATAGAATTCTGTATTCTAGAATATTTGTTTCACTATACACTTCTTACTTATTTTACATTTACAAAAACTTCAAACTGTATAATTTTACGAAGTGTACAATCATTTAGCATACGAGTTTGTTTGCTTCAACTCCATACACAACCTTGCCCATAACCCACGCCACAAGCTGTATCCAGTATTACTGTACCATGTTCTACTTATGCATTTAAAAACTTACAATTACGTTACAGTCTTAGTACATGCATTCTGTATGCAAGTCTTTAATTCTAATAGATGCATTCTTTATGCTAGTCTTTAGTTTTGGTACATGTATTCTGTATGCAAGTCTTTATCTCTGGAAGTTGGCACTAAACTACATTATTAGAAAAAGTTACCTGTAGCTGTGGTTGTGTGGTAACACATGAAACATAGCCAAACACACACACAGAGCAACATCGCATCCTGAGTAAATCTGCTATGTACCTTTTATTTGGATGTCCTGTCTGAAATGCACAAACAAAAAACGTTCACACTCTACTTCATCACCTAGATGTTATGAGAATGGGGAAATGTTTCCCAGGCGTCAACTGATGGTGTCATTGCAAAACCCAATCTATTGCTGATGTCAAATGTACCTAAGTATATTTACCTTTTAGCTAGCATATCAGTTCTAATGTTCCTCTGCATATCTACATTAATGCTAGCATTTCACTTCTAACTTGGAATCCAGTAATGCAGGTTGTTTTCCAGTCTGTGTCAAGAAGAAACCATAGCTGCTCAGCTGGGTCATGTCTGTAAAGTATGAAGAAGAAAAGCTTAATGTGTATCCTTGAGCTTTCAAAAAAACAACTGTAGATATTTACATGTTTCACTTGTTCGTATGCCTCATATAAATATTGTAACCAACAACATCTGCTAAATTATGTGTATTTCTATTGATCAAAGTTGTATTACCAATTACAGTTTCTGCAAAAAATCTAGTCTGCCTTCCAATACATTTTCAAAGGCAATATCACACTTACATTTTAGTGCTTTGTCATCTTTCCTTTGGTAGTGAATACCATCTGAAGATGTCTGGGCAAAGAATTGGCAAGGTTCCTGAAGTATTCTAAGTCCATGTTTTGGGTCCATAGGGTCTCGACCTCCTGAATGAGTAGAGGCACTGATAAAATGTTGCAGGAAGCAGTGCCTGATAGTGCATTCTGAGCACCCAGTGCACCTAGAAATAACATATAATGCCACATTTTCTTGTTTCCAGGTGAGAATTCAGGCTTTTTCCCTCTTAGAAAGATAAGAGCCAACCATCTTGAAGCAGAAGTGGAAGAAATACAGCACCCTGAAGCAAAATAACCAATATGAAGTGGCAGCCTGGAAGAGTAAAGAACATGGTTCCCTCAAGATAGCCTTAGGAATACTGTGATGAATTCCTGGTGCTTACATCATTAAAAACACTAGTTTTAGCAGCCGGATGAATAATGATTTCACCCTAAGAGCATCAGAGGCTTGTACCCCCAATAAACCTTTGCTGTGAAATGCCTTTGGTAATATACGAGGGCAATGTTTTTTGTCGACACTGTACTTCCATCTTGTTCTCTTCTATGCTTGTTTACATGTGGACCTTTATCTTAAGCTCCACCATCTGCCGCTAGAATACTTCTACACTTCTACCCATTTGAACTAGTCATCACTATAAGCCTAGGCATCCAGCAAGTACTCTTACAAGTAAACTTGTACATGATACAAAATGAACTTGGTCAGGTCTTGTGCATCAATAGTTGCTTGCCATTGGGGCGTTCATGAGAGCAACATCGACACCATAAAGAAGAAAAGCAAGTCTATCAGAAAG
This sequence comes from Panulirus ornatus, assembly GCF_036320965.1. Classification (NCBI taxonomy): domain Eukaryota; kingdom Metazoa; phylum Arthropoda; class Malacostraca; order Decapoda; family Palinuridae; genus Panulirus; species Panulirus ornatus. Next base: position 13,082,456 of record NC_092281.1, read on the forward strand.
GCCTTTACTCAAGCTATAAATTTTAAAGATGGCAATGTATCTCATAATGCCAACATATGTGCAGAAAGAGGATGCTCTTCCAATTAACCTTTTAACATCCACAAAAAAGATGCTCTCTACCCTGAAAATACATGAATTTCAAGACTTATGGAAAGAGTTTTGCTTCTTGAAATAATGAAGATTATGTTAATACAGTTCAGAAAATAATATAGCAGTAAATTTGTCCCAAGCCCAACTGCATAATTACAAAAATCAGTATTAAATAATCATCCAGCACATTCTGCTATACAGCCATATTTGACACCACTACATACACACTTGCCACAAGATATGCATTACTTATTAGCTGCTTCTATACAACTTTACATGAAATTTGTTGCTATTTTCAATCATATATTGCACACTGAGTTTTTTGTATTAAGATTCATACAAAACTTTTTGTTCATAGAACTGAATGTAACACTTTCGTGAAACAAGTGATGCATGGATGACATATGTCAAGGGTTGAAAGGTGCAAGATTTGAGAAAGAAGGCAGGCCAACCAGGTGAGGGTTGGTCTGTGGCAGGGGTGTGTGATGTCACCATCACTATGGCTGTTTAATTTGTTTATAGACAGAGTGGGTTAGGGAAGTAAATGCAAGGGTGTTGAATAGAAGGGGGCAAGTATGCAATCTATAGGGGATGAGGTGGCATGGGAAAAAGATCAGATGCTATTTGCAGACGAAAAAGCAGTGGTGGCAGATCTGAGCAAGAAACTGCAAAAACTGGTGTCTTGAGTTTGGGAGTGTGTGGACAGAGGAATTTTGTTAGTAAATGTGAGTAAAACAAAGTTATTAGGTTTAGCAGGACAGGGAAGAACAGATTGGTTGGGGTGAGTCTAGATGGAGAAAATTTGGAGGATGTGAAGTGCTTTAGATACCTGGGAGTAAACATGGCAGAGAATGGAACCATGGGAGTGGAAGTGAGTCATCAGGTGGGTGAGGGGGGTATAGGTTCTGAGAGCACTGAGGAGGGAGAGGTCATTATATGGGAGGGAGAAAATGGGTACACTTGAAGGTATAGTAGTCCAAATGTTGTAGGGTTGCAAAGCATGGGATGAGAATTTTCGAAGGAGGATGGATGTACTGGAAATGAAATGTAAGTGAAATGTCTTAAGGCAATATGTGGAGAGGTTGGTTTGATTGAGAAAGTAATAAAAGGGTAAAATACAAGTGTGGCACTGAGAAGACTTTGACTGAGAGAGTTGAAGAGGGTGTACTGAAATGGTTTGGACATTTGGAAAGAATGAGAGATGAGAGGTTGATAAAGAGGATATATGTGTCAACAGGGGAGGGGACAAGGAGAAGGGGAAGACCAAACCGGAGGTGAAAGGATAAAGAGAAAAAGAATTTGAGTGCTTGGAGCCTGAACATGCAGGAGGGTGAATGGGGTGCATGAGACAGAGCAATATGATATACAGCGGGTGAAGTGCTGTCAATGGAAAAAAACAAGGTATATGAAGCAGAATGGGGGAAATCAAAGTCTGTGGGGCTTGATTGTGGATAGGGGGCTGTTGTATTGAAGTATTATACTTGACAGCTCGAGAATGGATGAAAGCAAATGAGGCCTTTTCTCTGTTTTGGTCATGCTACATCATTAATGCAGGAAACAGCAAAAAAAATCTCTTAAGTATACATGGTAAGTTATATGGGAGGGAGGTGACTGTAAGGGTGGTGGCATGCATATATTTTGGGTAGAAACAATGTGGCTTTTAAAGTGGTCGATGTGTGGACCAAGTGTCTCCTTTAAACAATTTGAGTTAGAAATACCTGAAAAAAAGAGAGGCAGTTGAATGTGGCATATATGTATTTGAAGAAATTGTATGATAGCAGTATAGGATGCCTCATGGAAGGTGCAACAAATATATTGTGAGAAACGAAAGTTATTAGATGCAGTGTACAATTAGGAAAGGAGTATGGTGAGTCATCTGCATTAAGGGTGTATGATGCTACCATGATTGTTTAATCTGTTCATAGATGAGGTAGTGGGGGATGTAAATACAAGGGTCTTGGAGAATGGGGTAGGTCTAATGGATACTGGAGGTGAGGGACCTGAGAAGTATGGGGAAGTAAGACAGCTGCTGTTTGCAGATGACATGGCTATGGTGGCAGACTTCAGTGAGAAATCACAGAAGGTGGTGTCAGTATTTAAGAGACAGCATGAAAGGAGGAAGCTGAGTTAATGTGAATAAAAGTAAGGTTATGAGGTTTAGCAGGCAGATGAGAAACGATGGTATGAGTTTGACTGGGGAGGACCTGGAGGAAGCGAAGTGCTTTAGATACCTACATGTGATCACAGCAGTGAGTGGAACTATAGGAAATAAAGTGAACCAAAGGATGGGTGAGGGTCAGGTGTGTGTGTAACATCCTGGGTGCACTGACGAATATGTAGAATAGGCCACAATTTGTGAGGGCAAAGATCAATATCCTTGATGGCATGGTAAAAAAAATTAAGTGTGTTGTAAGGAAGATTGGTCAAGTAAGGATTAACAATGTAAGCGAGAGGTGTGGTAGTAAAGTGGAGTATGACTGAGAGATCTAAACTGGGTGGGCTGAAATGGTCTACATACATAAAAAAGATATAAAAAGGGAAATGAAGATGATATACAAGTCAGAAGTGGACATGGAAAGGGGGAAGAACAAGAAGACAGGATAGAGTGAAAAAGGCTGAGTTACTAGGGCCTGAACATGCAGGAGAGTTGTGATATACAAAGGCTGACATGCTGTCAATGGACTGAACCAAGAAACATTGGGTGACCATAAAACTGTATGTGGGACTTGGCTGTGAAAAGGGGGCTCCAGTTTTGTTGCATTATACAGGATAGCTAGAGAGTGAAAGTGAACAAAGAAGGTCATTCTTCATCTGTTCCTGGTGCTACCTTGTTAATGCAGGAAACAGCAAAAATGTATTACAGAAAAAGACATAACAGTAAAAAGTATTATTTTTTTTCAAATCTGTTGCAAGTACAGTGTTTTGTCCAAGTTGATAATGTGGCATAATTCTGAAGTACCTCAATAGCAAACTATCCCAAATCAGTGTTGCAAGTCAGGTACAGGTGCATTACTCAATATGCTATACACATCCTCTTAACATTACTGATCAAATTACTACAAAAAATTAAAACAGAAATTTATAAGTTGAGAAATAACTATTTCAAAAGGTAAGCAATGAAACAGGTACTACAGCATAAGAACAACTGCACTTCTGACTATGCCAGTATCTACATATCTTTTAGGTTTCTTACTTGTATGTTCCACAGATGAGACTGGTGATTTTCATTAAATCCTAAATGAAGCACCTTGGCTATTGATATGCTTTAGTCGAAGGTAAACGTCTGTCCCAATACCTTGCATGGCCTGAATTTCCAAATTACCACCCATGTATTCAGCATATGCTCGTGAAGTTGGCAATCCAAAGCCAAACCTGAAAACAGTCAATGTATTTACATGAAGCATTCCAATAAAAGTATTTTCACACATGAATAAGAAATACTTCCTGCTTTATATAACAAAATATAGACTTTTTTCTTTCGTACATTATCACCATTTCCCGCATTAGCGAGGTAGCATTAAGAACAGAGGACTGAGCCCCAGAGGGAATATCCTCACTTGGCCCCCTTCTCTGTTCCCTCTTTTGGAAAATCAAAAAACTGGGAGGGGAGGATTTCCAGCCCCCTGCTCCCTCCCCTTTTAATCGCCTTCCAAAACGAGCAGGGAATACATGGGAAGTATTCTTTCTCCTCTATCCCCAGGGACAGAAATATGATTGAAAAATAAACAATATTTCTTAAAATAATTTACATCAAATAAAAAGGCAGTTCATCACTGAGAATGAAGGTATAAATGAAACTTTACAAAAGAACTGCAGATTTCTAACCAGATTTGAGAGGCTGCATATATAAAATTAATTCAGGGAGAAAAAAGTTTTGAAGTGGAGACATTCTAGCCCCCTGAAGCAAGCAAGTTATGAGTATGATAACTAACTTATCAGCAGGAGCAGCCATTTATCAAACTGGATTCTATACCAAATACTAGTAATAAAATTACTATAAGAATACCCGAAATGATAAGATGAAGTTTACTAACTTATTGCTATTTTTTTAATAACTAATGGCCCTTCTAACAATGGCCTACTTCTGCATAAAAATCTGCTCTATAACAGTTAAGTACAATGTATCAAAGTGAGCAACTACAATCTATGAGGTCAATGTCATCATTGGGGTGAGTAAAAGCAGAATAGAAGTATGTGGCAAATAATGTATCTCACAAAGAGATGAATAAGTAAAAAGTAGATATTGGCAGAATGACTAAATGTTCACAGAATACTACAAATTGAACCACACAATTTCAGAAATTTAAAATGAATCCAAGGTACTGACCCATGCATGGGGCCACCAGCAGGATTGGGATTAACAGCCTCTATCATGTTAGAAAGAGCACCTTCTTGCTGCCCTGCTTCAGGAGCACTGTCGGCATTAGCTGTGGTAAAGTTGTACTCCAGAGCTCGAGCTAGAAGATGGTGTGGGATGCCACCACCACGATCACCAATTCTGTGTGATGGTGTCAACAAATGTTAGATAGGTGTTACTAAATTTCACCTGCAACTAGTTACACCAACAGTAAAAAGTCACATTCGTTGAGGCTGTACCACCAATGTCATCAGAGGTGAGAGGAGTAATGTCCCACCAGGGACCTTCCTGCTTCAAAGAAGACCATCATTTCCCAGCTCCTCTGTGGAATGTAGCAATGAAGCTGCAGGAGCCCCATAAAAGGGATCCTGGGTCACAAAATCAGTAATAATAATAATAATAATAATAATAATAATAATAATAATAATAATAATAATAATAATAAAGTTACTCACACATGGGCAAAATAAAGCCAAAAGACTTCATGAAATAAAGTCACTCTCAATCACTGCAACAATGAAGAAAAAATGACAACGCATCATGAAAAAATAATTACAGAAATACATGAGTAAAAAGTACAATTACTATTGTCACAAATTTCTTTTGTTCTGTGTGTATTGGATTGTATCATATTGTGGGGGTCCACATTATAAAACAAGTACATGTCCATGGCATAGACCATGAGAGCTGAGAGGGTGTGCAATTGGGCGTCATTGGCGTGATAGTTGGCAGGGGACCACTAGCCAATCATATCTCAACTGTGATGTCAGCATGTCACTTACATTTTTCTTGTTCTCAACCAATCAGAACTGAGTGGAACAATAGTCGATGGGGGACCTCTGGCCAATCAAAGTCGAGATGAGAGCCTGCCCAGGTGATGTCAGCAACTCATTTACATATTTCTTTTTGTTAGCCAATCAGAACTGACCCTGTATAATCATTCCCTCTTAAAAATACCCCAAGAGGTGATGTGCGAGTTTGATTCCTTCAGCTGACTGCACCAAGAAGTGTAATTTTCTCTTGCCCATAATTCACAGCCACTGTACTCCATCACATTTGTATTTCACCCGTGTATAAAGTATAAAAGAATCATTATTATTCTTATCTTTGTGTTTGGTAAAGGAAGATATTTCTTGGTTTGAAAACTTATCTAGGTTGTGATAACGCAACTTTTTGTGCCCTTTAAATAATTCATTTCTTTTTGTATTGTTTGTTTCTTTTAATGTAGTTTCTACTCCCTGTGTTTAATTTCATCCCTAAACTTTAGAGTAGCGTTACCCATGTTGCACAACAGTATTAAGAAGACTTGGGTTCTATTTAATACATTGAAATTCTAGTTACAACACTATACTTACTACTTGTTTACACAACTGGTTTAAATGAAAGAGGCCTACGATCAATACTGTTAGCAATTATCACAAAGTATGAAGTACAGCATTATCCTTAGTTCCATTCTCCTACAAACTCAATAACTGGGAAGCTATGTTCATCTAACTGATATAATGCTTTACGGGGAATTCAGCAGTGCTTACATTTATGTGAAGGCCATTTGCACAGATATGTGCAAATGAATTGAGTCTACATGCACTTACTCCAAAACAGATAAGCAGAACAGGGTAATCCCTTCACTGTGGATTTCATTTTCAAGGTTAATCCCTAAGGTATCACTCTGCCATCAAAAAAAAAAGTTATGATTCCTTTAATATTTTTTACATCTGAAGAGATGTTAAAAAATCTGGCATTAATATTTGCTGAATGCTGAAGCCATTAGTTCATAATGAAAACTATCATAAAACAATGGAAAATTTGCAGAAATGTAATCTTTCATAAATGATATAATAACACATCTAAGTCAATGCTAAAAGTACACAAGAATACCTAATATATATACAACTTCCATTTACTGTTACTGTACGTATTTTACAGTATCAAAAACTAAAAATATACAACTGGATGCATAGAGGGATATATTCTATCACATGACTAGAACATATTCAATATGAAATATTCAACACGGCAGTTCTATATCTACATACACTGGCAATTTTCCTGAATTTTTTTCTGTTTATAGTATATCTGAAAATAAGGGATTTCACAGAGATATACTTATCCACATATGAAACGTAAAAGCATATTGTTTGTCTTCTCTTGCAATCACCATTACCTTTCTTTTTGCATTGCTTACGTTTTCCTTTTGTACATCTTTTACTCATGACAACATAATACTGTGTCTAACCCAGGGAGGTACTGGTTGATGGGCCTGGTTCTAGTCTACTCTCATCCTTTTCATTACCACTCATCCCACCTGGATCACAGGCATCATAACAATAGTCGCTAATGAAGTAAATTCCCCCCCCTACTATCCTATCAATAGCTGTGTTCCCCAGGAATTCTACTCCACTGACTATTCTCTGTCTTCTCTGAATAAATCATCTTCTCTCTTCTACTTCTAACTGCATTCACTCTTATACTTCAACTCACTTTCCCTTTCATATGTATTAGCCGTTTGCTGCATTAGTGAGGTAGCATCAGGAACAGATGACTGAGCCTTAGGGAAGAAAATCCTCACTTGGCCCCCTTTTCTAGGAAAGTTCCTTCTTTTGGAAAAGTAAAACAGGAGGGGAGGATTTCTCCAGAAACCTAATATCATTTAGCTTTGGTATCATCATGAAAGGCATTATGACTGCAAAGGCACAAATTATCCATAAATAATGGGTAGTACAAATACATGGGAAGAGCAGAGGTGGGGACTGCACAATGGGAACTGTCATAAAGATCCAGGCTATGGTGGATGATAAGTGATGGAATACATAGGAGAGTCTTTTTGAATGAAAATTCAAGAAAAAATTATCATAATATGTGACAAATATTCTCCACACACAACCTTACTATTCAAAAGAAAGAAAAATAGGGTACTAATTGATTCACTAGAGCTCAGGCAATCTTGCTCTTCCAGATTTTTTTCATTTATCAAGAAGGCACAATAAATAGAGAAAATGCAACATCTTCAGTACTAACTCACCTAATAATGAAGTCTATTTCATTTGAAGCAATAGTAATGTGTATGGGTGGAAGCTGCATCATCTCAAACTCAGAGTGACTCTCTATGGTTGCTCTCACTGCATTCTTCAGGATCTCCGGTAAGATATAATCCAGCGGTACTGTATAGAAAATTTGATACATGGTTGAAGATAATCAACTATATAATACCACACCAAAGTTTTTCAGATATCAATCATGAAAGAAAATCTACTGGAACTAAAGGCAAAGCAACACCAAAACTTCCCTAAAATCACTTTGACCATAACTTTTTTTTCTGTATTGACAAATGAGCTACATAAACTTTAAAGCTCTAGTAATTTGTAAAAATTAGGTAAGATATAGCCTTTTTGTAAACTTAAGTTCATTCAAACAACAATTCTACCATACTGTTAAACCTGTGTTACCCAAGTTTAAACAAATGTCCTAAAAATTTATTTCCAAAAAATTACCAATACAACTCTCTAATTGGTTTGTCATGTGGTGTGATATTTGTAAATATATTCATGTTATTCACCACCAACACAGTCCATATGTATGAAATATCAATACAGTTCAAAAAAAAGGAAAGAAACAACAAGATCTTCTAGCCCTGATCTCCCACTGGGAACTGTCAAACATGTCCTCATCTTGCTCTGCCCCTCACTCAACAGAGGACAAAGACAATACAAATGCATTTATAATATCTGAGGAGGTCTCTCAGGAGCAAATTTTCTCTTAAGTAGGTAATGGGATTTAGAAAGTTTCACCACACCTTATATGAATTTTCCTATTCATAAAATATGATGGCAAAGGCAGAAGTCCCAAAACTTCTCAGTTGCTTAAAACCTCTGCATTGCTCCTATGAGGTGGTTGCGTGTGTGCCCCCACCACTACCTAGACTATGCAATACTCAGAAAGCTGCTGCATTACATGATTACTGTGTGGCCATAGGCAACTCAAGGGTGGGGCAATTTGATACTTGCTTCTTTCCTTACATGTCGAAGCTTTGGAGCTCTCTACCCTCTCATGTCTTTCTCAATAACTATGACCTGGCACATATCGAAATACAGGTATTTCACTTTCTCAAAAATTTGTAAATACTTTCCCTTGTCTTTTTTTTTTCTATTTCATAATTCTTTCTACATCTCAATTAAGGCCTGGCCTCAATGTGGACGTCTGTCCATGACTGGAGCCTTCAACATAAAAAAATGAATTTGGCGTGCACAAAAGTGTAGCAGGCATGATATGCCTGTATTCTGGAAAAGAATGATACAAAAACAAAGAGTTTAAGCAAGTACAATAAATAAGTAAAAGGAGTCATAACAATAAAAAGGTTGATGGCAAGAAGCAAAACGATAAAAAACAAAGAAAATATACCTCAGTTATGTATGATGGATTATATCAAGGTTAGGTACAGTAGCAGTGATAATGGAGTATGAATGTGGCTCAAGAAAATAACCATCAATGAAAGAAAGGTCAAGCCCATAACTTCTCCCATGATCATAATTTCATGGAAAGTCAATGCCAAGTTAATTACCTACAACATAAAACATACTCGAGATAGATTGAAGATCTAATAAGATATGGAAGAACGTTAGGAACATAATAATCTATCAATGAATACAGCACTATTCATGCAATTATACTACCATACATAGAGAACGAAATCTAAATAAGATATTGTGGGATATACCTACAGCTATGTGTAACTTACTTTTTTCAATGGCATTACTTACATTCAATATATGGAAAGATAGCATTGACATGGCCAGATAGCTTCAACTGTGGAACTCGCCCATACTTGTGGACAGCAACACGAGACACAAATTGACAGCTTCGCTCTATTACTTCCTTTAGCTTCATTCCAACATTGATTATCCCAACATAGTTTGGCTGTAAGTAAAGAACTGAAACTACTTAAAAGTACTGCTTACCAGTACTGACTCTTTTTTCAAATGAAGCTTTGGTGAATCATTTAAAGGAAAATGTAAACACACAGTAATCATACGCATTTGCTATGAAATTTTGGTATCTACCGTGTTTTCAAGGAAAAGCTACATTTCATGCTAATGACCAAACATATTTGCCAATGCCAAAAACACATAGAATTGAAATATCTTTCCCTAAGTTTTAGCTTGTGACAAAGTATGTGGAATAAAAATGGTAAGATCTCAGTCGCATAATCACCTTATTTTCCCTCAGCGCAAGGTGATGCATAGCAAGCATACGGATTCCAAGGCGAGAAGTAAGACTCTTATCCAAAAACCGAGCCACCAACTCTTCATTCTCAATGTGACGACGACACTCTCTAAAACCTGCAGCTAACTGTGTCACAACATCCTGAAAATCAAAGGGGTAGTTCATGCATTCAAATATCCTTCAAACAACCCTAAATCAATTTGCATTTCATATGAAGTATATAATCAAAAATGATTTATGGTATGGAAGCTGTTCTTTGTAAACAGCGATCTCACAGTGAAAACAATGCACAGTTAGTGCATAGGTATAGAATGGTTCAAAGTATTTGCAGATGACACAGTTATAATGGCAGACTCCCGAGAGATAGTCCAAATGCTGGTCACTGGGACTGGAAGTGCATGGCAAGGAAAATGTCAAGAGTTAATGTGAACTAAATTAAGACAATGAGGTGCAGCAGAGAGTTGAGACAAGATGATTTAAAAGGAAGGGGAGTGTTTTAGATACCAGGGAGTGGAAATGACAACAGAAAGAACCATGGAGACTGAATGAGCCACAATATGAAAGTGGCATAAGTCCTTGGTGCATTAATATCCAATATAAGGTCATCAAATACAACAGAACAACAGATGGGTGGATAAGCAATATTCTGATAGGTGGTTAAGAAATACCCTAATGGATGGATAATAGTATTGTAATATTAATGGGTGGATATGTAATATCCTAATACTTATCAGTGGATATGCAATGTCCTAATACACATAGGTGGATAAGTAATGTGCTAATATTAACAGGAGGGTAAGTAATATCTTAATCTAAAATGAAAATTCTGTACTTAAATGAGGTCAGGTATCACCTTGTGGTCATCTAGAAGCTCACCCAGCTTCCTACTGAAGTTCACCTCATCCTCCCGAGTTCTAACAGGTGGAAAGTTGTTCAAGATGTTAAACGCTCGAATGTACATTTCATGCTGCAACGAAAAATGTAAAACTTTTGAATGTTTCTGCACATTTCATTTATCTAAAATAAATGCAAAATTTACAAAACTTTTTAATTATTTACTTAACTAAATGAATATGCATAAAATTCTGAATTCATAACAATTCTTAACTGAAAAAACAAAACAAGATTTATTTTACTATTCTAATTCTAAAGGCCTTCACCTACAATATAAAGGAGTAAATCAGGTAGATTTTCCTCTAAAATCTTTAAAGACAATACTCATGCTGTTTTTCCCTCAGTTACCTTAATACTTCCAACTTCCCAGATAGTAATGAATGAACTACTCAAGTAAACATCTATTATCAGCTAAGACCTCTCTATATGTGACATTCATTATTCTTTGATAACTCTCATTCCACAGTTTTGCATGTGGCCTAAAAGTGTTTATGTATACCTTATGATCTGAATCGCTTCTATAAAATATATGAGTCAGCTATTGCACAAATGTATTTGCTGCCAAGTCCTTAAAACAGACAGTAGTGTTTTCAAATTCAGGCAGGTTTAAATTCTATGCTATTTAAGACTGCCTCAGTGTTAACTCCAGCAACAATAAATTACTGTATTGATATCTATCTACCATACCTACATTCACTGTACTTAGTGCTCAATGGAATGTTTTCCTACCAATTCTGATGCATTGATGATAATCCTTCAAATCCACTTGTCAAAACAAACTCTAAATAACCTTCCACAAAAATCACTTTTCTTGCATGGCTAACATAACTTATGGTACCTATAGCTACCACTAGTATAATGCAAGTATGAGAGCTATCTATAGGTGAAAAAATACACTGACATACTTACCACTCCTAATATAATAGGATTACAGCCAACAATGAAGGGTAGACTTCGAAATCCTATTATTCGTTTAGCAATCCGAACTGGTAACTCCCTCTGTAAATACTGGGCACTTTTCTGTAACGGGAGTAGGTTATGCAAAAATGTCAATAAATAAAAATAATATACTACTGTATAAAAGATTTTCAACATTATTTTCTAAACTATTTGGAATGGTCAACTCATTCTCTATATAAACATTTTCTTTCACTCCATTTTCCCAGTAAATGTACCTAACTGTTCCTCCTTAAAATCTTCAGTTCCCCTCTACTAAACACATAACTCATATAATTTCCTTGGTGGTTTTCCTTACAACAGGAAATATTTCAGTCATATACTGGCCCTAGCTCATCCTGTAAGCCATGCAGTACAATGGAAGAACTGAAGTAAAGAAGTTGTAGTCAATTTTTTCCTTTTCTTTTCACTATGGCCACACCACAGCTCCATCTGGTGATTTATAACTCTGCAAACTTTACCTATTCCTGTAGTGACTAATGCCCATTCTTCTTTGCAACGGTTTACTAATTTTCTCTCTATGCTTCCCTATTTTCATTCTGTATAAAGGTTAACTCCCTTCCCAGAGCAACTCCTACTCTTTTCATCAACTTTTTAATGAAACAATCATTTGACAATTGCTTCTCTCATCTGAGTGTAAAAGTAATGAGCAATATTCCTCAACGCATTTCAAGCAATGCTCTCAGGCCCTCAGTTGAACTGTGTTGTATAGATTCATCTATATGTTAATTGAAAAAAAACTTTTCATATTTAGGGCATATGACATGTTTTCACACAGCTTGTTCAGGAATACTACACCATCAAACATACCCATCTTTGGGCACTACTGGGCTCTGCTTGTTATTATACAATGAGTGGAAAATCATCTTAGGTGAGGCTGTATCATCGTCAGTTGATGAAAGGGAGTAAAGTCTTGTTGAGAATTTCTCACTCTAACAGAGTCCATTATTTCCCACCTTCTGATTGTAGTGCAGCCTCAAAGCTGCAGAAACTTCATAAAAAGGGTACTGGGGTTATATACAACAATAATATTATATTCATCTTTGCTCTCCTACATAGACCTTAATACATCCACAACCTTTTCCCCCATAAGCACTCCATGGTTCACTTCAACTCACATAATTCCATCCAATGTCCACTCCCAACCATCTACTGCAATCCATCTCCTTTGGGTTCTTCCTGCTTAAACTCACACTCAAACTAACCTGTCTCATTCCCCTGCTAAACTTAATAACTTTACTATTATTCTCATTAACCCTCCACTTCCTTTTATCACAAACACTACCAAACTCAAGACACCAGCTTCTGCAGTTTCATGGCTGAGTCTTCCACCAGAATCTAGCCATTTCCAAACAGATCTGAATCACCTCCCAGTATTCCTCCACCTCAAGCATGCAGTAAACCCATCATCCTCTCCAAGATCATTGCATTTACCCACTTACCACCCAATCCAAAAACAGATCAAAAACCCAAGGTGACATCACACATCCTTGACACAAACCCACCTTCCACTGGTAGCACTCCTCCTCCTCCCACTTACACGCATGCCTTACTCTCCTGATGAAAATTCCTCACTGCTTCCAACTGCTTTCCTACCACACCATCTATCTATAGCATCTTTAATAAAGGCAAACAAGTCAACTCTTGTCATATGCTTTTTCCAGATCCATAAACGAATGTTTCCAATATTTCATTTTTTTCAAAGCAAATGCCTGGTTAAAACATTCTCAACAACTCCTGAAACCACAATGCTCATTCCCAATCTTTTGCTCTGTGCATACCACCAACTTCTTAATCATTACTCTCCTAAAACTTACCAGGTATACTCAACAGACTTACACATATGTAATTCATGCATTCAGTTGTCCCCCTTGCCTTTAAATAACAGCACTACAAAGGCATTCTTCATGCCCATAGGAAACTTACAGTGGAACATACAAACATGGAAAATCCTGAGTAACCAATCAAAAATCATGTCACTCCTTTTCTTCAGAAATTCAACTGTAATCTCATCCACTCAAGCCACAATATATCTTATACAAGACATTTACCACCTATTTTCTTTTTACCAAAGCACTCATCATAACTCTCTTGTTCCACATACATCCTTGTCCTAAGCACCCTAACATCCACCACTCTATCACCTGTCCTAAGCACCCCAACATCCACCCCTCTATCACCTGACACTTACCAGTTCTTTAAAATACTTGCTATATTTCCTCTTTACCTCCTCTTTGCCTGTGATCATTTCCCTTACCTGCTATCCTCACAGATGTTCCCATTTGACTTCTTGTTCTCCTTAACTATCAACCTTCTTCCAAAAATTTTCTTATTCCCTCTAAAGTGTGCCAATACTCTTTCACACAATCTCTCATATGCCAACTGTTTCAGCCCATGCACCATCCTCTTGATCTCCAGCAGCTTTCTCTTGTACATCTCCCAATCACTTGCACTTCTTCCATCCTCTTTCACTTGTAATTCAACTTCCTCATCCCACCACTCACAACCTTTCCCAAACACTAACATACCACCTCTGCATACCACATATTTCACCTACATGTGCAAGCACTGCTTCCCTTAATACTTTTCATTCATCCCCTACTTCCCTAGTTTCAGTGTCACTCATGTTTAACCACTCTTCCCTTAATGTCTCTTGGTACCTCGGCACACAAGCCTCTTTTCCAAGGTCGATCCCTTTCACCACCCTCTTCCCACCCAAGTCATTTCCTCTTTTCGTCAAAAAATTACAAACTTTCACATGTGCCTCTTCCAAGAAGTGATAAGACATATTAACTGTCCCTCTCAACACAATCACATCCAACAGTCAACTAATTCATTCTCGAAGAAAATCTAATCTATGCAACATCCTTCAATACATCCTTCTCTCTCATTACAACATTTGTGATTATCTTAATCCTTCTATTAAGCAAACTCAACAACAACTTACATTAATCATAACCTTGATCATGACATTCATTCATTCATCTATGCTAAGTTCACTGTCATTTACGACACATAACCAATATGCCAATTAAACAAATCTAATGTACTTATCATTATCTTTCATAACCTATTTAGTCTTTTGACTGCATTTTCAAAATTCATCTTAAAAAAAAATCTCTTCTGTTCTTGAGAATTTCAATATAAACAGCAACACTGGCATATCACAATAACCACTAAATGAAGTATAATTAATGAATTTATTCATCAAGACACCACATACTGAAGATTGACTACCATACCACATACTGATGATTCACTATAATTCTACTGAAAGCACGTGATGCATAGAGATCAATATAGTGCAGATCTATTATGTACTTCAACCCACTACTACATTTTTAGGTTTTAAATCAGCATATCTTGCTTAACAGTACAATTCCCAGATAATGGAAGTCAAAACTGCATCACCAAAAATACGGCAAGCTATATGTGCAAAAGAAATCATTAGCTGTACAACAGTATGATTATTATGAAAGGTGCCATTATTCCAGCAAACAAAGGATAAAAAAGTGTTTTAATTTCATGACATTAAGATGCACAAAGCAGTGCCCCTAACAAGGCTGTGCAGCTACTGTGTATTCTGAGTACAAGACTTCATTCCCAACAAAACAGACATTATTGTTGACATTGTTTGCCACAGTGATGGAAAGGACAGATGTAACAGGTAAATTATACTTTGTAATCCACTAGCTTCAGTGTCTGTACTGTGAAGGTCTGGTGTCAAAAGGTCAAGATCAAATAAGATGTCCATCTAGACATGTATGTCTATGAAGCACCAAGCATAAGCTACAGTATCACAATTTCTGACATATTAACTGTTTAGACAAGCTTTATGTAAATATTCCAAGATCTTATCTAGGTCCCTAATAAGTTAGAAACCCTCTCTGAGCAATGCTTTGGGCTCATTACAGACGGACGAAGCTGTTATCGGCACTGACCACCTGGAATATGAAAAAACTATTAGATTTCTACTTTCTGTAAGAGCTGCCAGTTAAAAGAAGAAACTGTAAGAAAAGCTCACAAATGAAGATCTTGTTGCATCTGAAAATTTTCAAAGTTACGACCAGTGACATTTCTCAATCACCGTATAGTAACTGCATGTAGATTTACATAAAGCCCTTAAGTCTCTAGCACACTAATTTCATCTAATCATAACCTTTCCAAAAACAAGAACATAAAACCCTTTCATCTTAACAAATTTGGAAAGGGTCAACTCATTACAGCTTAGAAAATGAGATTTCATATTTCATTTTAAATTCTAAGTATATTTACAAAATCAAACTTACAAAGAGAAAATGCAATCCTTCATTCCATTCTTATATAGAAATAAGCAACTTCTTCAGGGCAGCACGTCTACTCCAAGGTATTTTTTTTTTTTTTTTTTTTTTTTTTTTTATACTTTGTCGCTGTCTCCCGCGTTTGCGAGGTAGCGCAAGGAAACAGACGAAAGAAATGGCCCAACCCCCCCCCCATACACATGTACATACACACGTCCACACACGCAAATATACATACCTACACAGCTTTCCATGGTTTACCCCAGACGCTTCACATGCCTTGCTTCAATCCACTGACAGCACGTCAACCCCTGTATACCACATGACTCCAATTCACTCTATTTCTTGCCCTCCTTTCACCCTCCTGCATGTTCAGGCCCCGATCACACAAAATCTTTTTCACTCCATCTTTCCACCTCCAATTTGGTCTCCCTCTTCTCCTCGTTCCCTCCACCTCCGACACATATATCCTCTTGGTCAATCTCTCCTCACTCATTCTCTCCATGTGCCCAAACCATTTCAAAACACCCTCTTCTGCTCTCTCAACCACGCTCTTTTTATTTCCACACATCTCTCTTACCCTTACGTTACTTACTCGATCAAACCACCTCACACCACACATTGTCCTCAAACATCTCATTTCCAGCACATCCATCCTCCTGCGCACATCTCTATCCATAGCCCACGCCTCGCAACCATACAACATTGTTGGAACCACTATTCCCTCAAACATACCCATTTTTGCTTTCCGAGATAATGTTCTCGACTTCCACACATTTTTCAAGGCTCCCAAAATTTTCGCCCCCTCCCCCACCCTATGATCCACTTCCGCTTCCATGGTTCCATCCGCTGACAGATCCACTCCCAGATATCTAAAACACTTCACTTCCTCCAGTTTTTCTCCATTCAAACTCACCTCCCAATTGACTTGACCCTCACCCCTACTGTACCTAATAACCTTGCTCTTATTCACATTTACTCTCAACTTTCTTCTTCCACAAGGTATTAAACATCCATAACCTTCAGGGTACCTCGTTTATCAAAGGGAATTAGGAATCCCTGACTTTCACCGTACCAAGACTACCCTAAGGTATCTAGCATCCCTGACCTTCAGGGTACCAAGTCTTCCCCAAGTATTTTGCATCTCTGACCTTTGGATACTAAGTCTACCCTAGGATACTGGGCATCCCTGACCTTTTGACAACATGCAGGTTTGGGGACCCTAGAATTATAAAATTCACACAAAAGGTGCAATTATGTCCTTGATCCACCCTAAGTAAGCTATGTACCTAATCCACCCAAAGTAATGCACATCCCAGATCCATCCCAATTAATGTAAGTACCTGAAGCACCCCAAGTATATATGTATCTGATCTCTCCCAAGTAATGCATATATCTAATCCACCCAAAGTGATATGTACCTGATCTATCCTAAGTAAAGTAAGTACGCAATCTGCCTCAGGTATTGTGTGTGCCCAGTCCAACCCAAGTAATGCATATACCTGACTTACTCTTAAGTAATTTATGTGCCTGATCCATAATAAGTAATGTAAATTCAAGCCACCCCAAGTAATGTATGTTTTTGTTTGCTTTTCATGTTAGCTGGGACAGCATGGACACCTGAGGCCTAATCAAGGAATCTTATTAACACTATATATATATATATATATATATATATATATATATATATATATATATATATATATATATATTTTTTTTTTCACACTATTCGCCATTTCCCGCGATAACGAGGTAGCGTTAAGAACAGAGGACTGGGCCTTTGAGGGAATATCCCCCCCCATATATATATATATATATATATATATATATATATATATATATATATATATATATATATATATATATATATATTTTGAGTAGTAATGTAATAACACCTTCCTGTTTTAATGAATACTGGTGCATCTGACTGAAGGAAACAGACACACCAAAAATAATACACACAAAAAGATATAAGTTAATGTAAGTTCTTTTGTGGTACTTACTCCTTTTTATTCACTGATGATAATACAAACTTACAAAAGGCGACTTTTCACTTGTGGAATACCCACATGCAAGCAGAGTCCAATAGTGCCTAAGTTAAAATATACACATATGAATGGATACAGAAATTACAAATTCAAATCAAGGTTATACTTACAAGAGTTGTGGCCTCATCGTCTGTCCTGCCATGATATAAAATGGCTGATGGTGTCAATCTCACTGTCTTCTGGAAAAAAATATACATATACATATATATTGCAATGTTTGATCTGAGTACTGTGTGTTGACTGAACATCACCACAGCCAAAATCAAATGAATGCTGCTTCAGCATGGAAAACATTCTGCCCACAGGAAGACATCATCACATTGCACAATGGCATTATATAAGCACAACAGAGTGACACTGTGCCTTCTACAACATACCATTACCTTAACATATCAGCACTTGTATAGGCATGACAGGGGAGACATTGTGTACACTGGAACAGACCACCACACCATCATGTTAACATAATAGTACTGTATTGGCAAATCAGGTCACAGAGTGAAACAGCATTGAAAGATAAATCAATAACATGACAATATATGGTAACCATGAATGGGAGTAATTTAAGATCTTGATGCATTCAATTCTCATCAGCAATCATCATACATCAGCCAGGGGTTTGGGATTCAAGCAGTTTCCCTCTTTTCCATGCATTAATCACCTCTCCAGTAAAGAAGTAGATCAACTTATTCATCACCACTTTGCCATGACCTGCCAGAACCTTCTCTCACTTTGAAACCACCTGCCTCCCAGCCTTCCTTCCAGCCCAAATATTCCCTTCATCAGAAAAAAATACTTGAAGCTACCATATAATTACACTCACCAACTGACTTACCTATGAAACTATAAAACGAATTTTTTTAAGCTGGCTAAACCCTTCTCCCCATCACCAATGCATAATTATAAAGCCCAACTGATCAGAAGACTTCATATATCTCCCATATAACAAAGTCAACAACCCTACAATTTCTCAGCGAGTTACAAACCATTGCCATCACCCTAATCCCCAACTTATACATACTGCAAACTCCACAGAATCTTACCAGCCTGGAAATATAAAGATCTCTACCACCCACTCCCTCATCAGTTTCCTATATTCTATCTATCACAACCAAGAGAGATACAAGACATCTCACTTTCAATGACTTAACTGGAACTTTCAACCATAATAATCATCAACAATCAATCAACAATGGGTAGCAGAGAAGTCTAGGTCTGGTACAGGGGCAGAGTGCATGGGCATGTTAACTTGCTAGCATGCATGAGTAGCGAGTGGGGAACCTCACTATATAGCTCTCAAGGTCAAACATCATAGCACAGTCTGAAATAGTCAAACAATGGATCAGCTTCACTCATAGTGAGCCACCACACACATCATGCTACCAAAGTGTCAGGCACTGTGGCCTAAGGTCTGAGACAAGGTTAAACAATGGGTAAAATGGCTCACGATCAAGTCCGAGGTCACCACACACACCATACCACCTTAAGATCAGGCCTAGGGTCTGAGACATGGTCAAGCAAGAGATCAAAATCAGGCCACAACAGATCATTCATATCATACCTCAGCCTATCTCCTGCCACCAACCTCTCTATGCTAACCTACCCCAAGAGGGTATGGTTATTACTGGTATATTCCAGCTCTTCCTTCAATAATATCTTGGAGAATCACACTGGCCATTCTGAGAAATAAAAAAGTATCAATAATACACTTTGGTCACTACACCTAAAGAAGCAAATATAGCTGAGGTCTAAACAAGGGAAACAATGGTGCAACAAGAATTAAGACAGCATGGTTACATGGAAGTGCTAAAGGTATAAAATTTGCCAACCTTGGAAGAGAGAAGAGTGAGGGGTGACCTGATCCCAATCTTCAAATTTTCAAAATGGGTCAATGACATGGGAGTGTACAACTCTACAGATGTAGGGATAGAGCAACAAAAGGATAAAACATGAAACTGAGCAAGAAAGTTGTTAACAAAGATGTAAAGTTCTTTTATAGTATATAAGTGGTGGATGAATGGAACAGAAGTACTTAGAAAATTATTAACACAAACAGCATACATGAATTTGAAGAGTTGTATAACAAGTATGATACAGAACGCTCAAGAAATGAGGCCCCACAAGTGTAAAACACACTCCCCGTACAATACATACTGGTATTTATGCACATGCACTTGCAATGGGAAAGGAGATTGACCAGTCTTTACACAGTCCATAGAAAGCAGGCTCTAAAACCTCGTCTTACATGATCAACCATCCCAAGACCTTCCCATCTCAATACTTACTCCTCAGTTATACTGCCCTCACCCTAAAAAGGCACAAACATAACACCACAAATCTTTACCTGTGGTCACACCCAGTGGCAGCAGTCAACTTCCTGGGTAACAAAGGAGCCCTAAAAAGTATCATGAGACAGGAGGGTAAGGTGAGTATATAATTGTGTGTGTGTTTAATTTTTTCCATACATATTCACTATTTCTTATGTCAGCAAAGTAATATCAAGAATAGTTGACAGCCTTAAAGGGAAAAATCCTCACTCAGTCCGCTCATCTGTTCCTTTTTTTTTTGGAAAAGTAAAACTGGAGGGGAGGATTTCCAGCCCCCACTTCCACCCCTTTTAGTTGCCTTCTATGACGCGCAGGGTATACAGTGGCAGTATTCTTTCTCCTCTATCCCCATACATACATATACTTGTCCCCTCACCCTTCCTGAGATTCTCTCCTGTTTCCGTGGTTTCATTCACTACCCTGACCACTCCCAAGTACATGAAACACTTCACATCTTCCAAATTTTCTCCATTCAAACTCACACTCCAACTAACTTGTCCCTCTACACTACTAAACCCAACTACCTCGCTTTTATTCACAATTACTAAATTTCTTCCTTTCATACACTCCCCTAAACTCGTCACCAAATTTTGCAATTTCTCACTTGAATCTGTTGTGTTATGTCATCAGCAAACAGCAGCTGAGTTCCCAGTTCCCCTCATCACCTACAGACTGCATACTCACCCCTCTCTCCAAGAATCTTACATTTACCTCACTCATCACCCCAACCATAAACAAATTAAACCACCGCACACATACCCCTCAAGCAGACCAACCTTCGCCTAGAACCACTCATTCTCCAATCATCCTAATTGTGTGTGTATATATATATATATATATGTATATATATATATATATGTATATATATATATATATATATATATATATATATATATATATATATATATATATAATGACTGGAGAGTAAGTGGTTCCTGGAGAAGGTTGATCTGCAGCAGGTTGGTTGGTTGGTTTGTGTGTGTGAAAGGATGGAGTGAAAAAGATTTTGAGCAATCGGGGCCTGAACATACAGGAGGGTGAAAGGCGTGCAAGGAATATAGTGAATTGTGGTATACCGAGGTCGACGTGCTGTCAGTGGATTGAACCAGGGTATGTGAAGCGTCTGGGGTAAACCATGGAAATATTTGTGGGGTCTTGATGTGGAAAGGGAGCTGTGATTTCGGTGCATTACACATGACAGCTAGAGACTGAGTGTGAACGAATGTGGCCTTTGTCGTATTTTCCTAGCACTACCTCACGGGAGGGGGGATTTAAAGTGCGGCGGGGTGGCGATAGGAATGGATGAAGGCAGAAAGTATGAATATGTACATGTTTATATACGTATATATCTGCGTATGTATATATGTGTATACGTTGAAATGTATAGGTGTGTATATGTGCATGTGTGGGTGTGTATGTACATACATGTGTATGTGGGTGGGTTGGGCCATTCTTTCGTGTTAACTTGCATTACCTTGCTAATGCAGGAGACAGCGACAAAGTATATATATATATATATATATATATATATATATATATATATATATATATATATAAAGAACAGGATGTCTTGCAAGTAATGACTCATAAACAAGATTGCCTCTTACCTTTAGTTCAACAAATTCTTAAATTCCATTCACAGTTTTATAAACATACATATTAATGAATATGGAGTACTCATGGGAATGTTAAAAATTCTGAACATTAGTTGAATTAAAAATAAAGAGGTGAAATCTGCATATGAGTCAGGACTTAACTTATGTATGGATTCTGTGTTGTTAAACAGGGACTGTTATATTTCCATGGGATGAATTAGGTATAGCTCGGTTATCAAGCTGTTGTCGGGCGAGATATGATGATGGATATTTTGTGAAGCCATGCCATGGGCAGGCACCTGAGGTCATATCCAGTGTGACACTTCAACCTACATCTCATACGGTCTTTCTCTTCGTATGGAAGCATGCCATGTTCATGAGTAAATAACGCATGTGACCTGACCCAGGTCTGACACAAGGGTCCCCCTCCCCTGAATACCACACAGGAAGGTGTACCATAAGTGTTCCTCCGTCGTCTTACCTTCTGAGCAGCGGCTTCGATGGCAGGTTGGTTGTAGAAGGCGGCGACGGTGCGTGCCCTTTCCCTCTCCGAGGTGTGGGAGGCCCTTACTTTATATTCTACCCGGTCTGAGCTCAGGAAGGACGTGGGCTTCTCCCGTTCCGATGTGTGGGAGGCCTTGGCCCGATATAAAACCCCGTCCGAGCACAGGAAGGACGTGGACCGCTGGAGGGGGAAGGCCGCCCTTGTTAGCCCCCTCTGGCTCCTCCAGTGGCCCGGGTTCAGGGCCCTTGCCGCAGACACCACCAGCGACATGTTGCACTGCGTGGAATAAAAGCTAAACGCCGCCTCTCACCGCCAACGTCAACATGCCACTTTCACCCGAGAACTCTGGCAAAGTTCCCTTGGAGGTACCACGTCTTTATTACACGCACTTGTCGCTAACCCTATAACACCTTCTCGGTCCTTCCCATCCCTTTTCTCTCTCTCCACCCTAATGTGTACTTCACCTGGTTTATCCCCGAGAAACCCCACACAGATCAGACACAGCTAGGAATGAGGGATCCTCACAATGAACACAAAGGCGGCCATCATCATTGGCCTCCACTTCCCCACTGAACTGGTCCACCGGTGACCGGATTCCACCCCAGGGGCCCGACCAGCCCTTCTCAATGGGGGGAGGGGGGGGGGGCTTTCACGCGCCAGACTTGAAATATTTTGTTGATAAACATGACACCAAAGGGAAGAGGTATTATAGCATTACCACCTTCATCTTTTCTTCATCCCTCTACAAGGCGATCATCATGCACGGAATAATATATTACGTATGCATAACTTTTGTCAAGTGCCTAACGTGCATTAATTATTGTTTATCATCTGTAGATATACCTTCAGAACCGTCCTACAGCCCACATGAAACTGGCGTCATAACCGGCAGACGTGAAGGTCACATTACCTCACGGATGTCTCAATCACCGGGAAGCCAGAATTAACCCTCCAAGTAGAAGGGCCGCCAAGAGATGTGACACAGGCCTTATGGATGGAGAGTAGGCCAAAGGGACCACGTGACGATGGGGAAAGCAGAAGCTACCTATTATGAAGTCTGAAAATCACCCAGTATCAAATATATATAAACTAGAAGTGTTATATCCTAAATGTAACATATCAAATCAGTAATGAATACGTCTGATTAGTCTTATGTAATCTGCACAGCAACACTAGCTTGCTTATGCACTGACTCCCGTAAGATGACTTGTTGAGTTTCAATGAACCGTATTTCTTACCATGTTTTTAAGGGCCTTGAGTTTTCCTATACAAGTAAGATTAAAAGTTCTTTTAATAACCATGAATAACTCAGAAATTGCCAAGTTCTCTTAGATACTGTGTGTTCTGACAATCTTATTTAAGCTTTTCACATCGAGTTCATATTTGCATCCCCTTCCCCTTATAAGATCATAATTTGCTCACCTTGAAAGTTCATCTTTCACTCCCTTGAAAATTCATTACTCCCCTTCCCCTTGATAGCTTACATTTCATCCACCTCTGAAAGTTCATATTTGCCTACTTAAAAGTCTATAATTCCCTCCCCTTTAAAGTTCATATTCCATCACACCGCAATAATGAAAGTTTAAATTTTGACCTCCCTCCCCCTTTAGAGTTCATAATTCGCCCCCTCCTTGAAAGCTCATAATTGCCCCCTTACAATTTCATAATACAACCACCCTTAAAGGTATAAAATTCTCACCTTAAAAGTCCACAATTTGCTCGCTCTTGAAAATTCATAATTAGCCCCCTTTAAAAGCTTAAAAAATGCTCCTTTACAAGTTCATAATTAGCCCCCCTTTACATCGAGTTCATATTTGCATCCCCTTCCCCTTATAAGATCATAATTTGCTCACCTTGAAAGTTCATCTTTCACTCCCTTGAAAATTCATTACTCCCCTTCCCCTTGATAGCTTACATTTCATCCACCTCTGAAAGTTCATATTTGCCTACTTAAAAGTCTATAATTCCCTCCCCTTTAAAGTTCATATTCCATCACACCGCAATAATGAAAGTTTAAATTTTGACCTCCCTCCCCCTTTAGAGTTCATAATTCGCCCCCTCCTTGAAAGCTCATAATTGCCCCCTTACAATTTCATAATACAACCACCCTTAAAGGTATAAAATTCTCACCTTAATAGTCCACAATTTGCTCGCTCTTGAAAATTCATAATTAGCCCCCTTTAAAAGCTTAAAAAATGCTCCTTTACAAGTTCATAATTAGCCCCCCTTTAAAAGTCTATAATTGCCCTGACAATTCATAAGGGGTGGAAAAAAACAGCAATAGAAAGTCAAAAACAATCTCTTGTCCACGGTTATCTAAACAATATGATGTCCTTTTCAGTCTACCAAAAGTCCAAGTGTGGTGTGCAGCTAGTGACTTTAACTGCACAAGCTGGGTAACCAAAATTTCCTTTGATGAATATTTGATTTTTGCTGTGTTAAATGGTGTGAAACAGAGTACACAGAATTCATCCATGGGTGAAGCATAAACAGCTTTTTGCTAAAGCTCAAGTACCTGAATATTCTTTCACATGAGTCTTCTATCATCATCATTCATCCCCACAAGCAACTTGTTCCAATCAGAGCTCATTCAGACAAATAAAAGCTATACCTACCATTTTGAACATTAAAAAAAAATCCATGAACATGTGCATATCTATGTGGTATGTCAACTGCTGCATTACTGTAACTATTCATCATTTAATGTTCAACCAAGTGCTTACTGTATAAAACATACTCTTCACACTGTAAACATCCCTGTATACTCACATGTATCTCAGCCATGTCCTTATCTGAAGTGTAGAAATATCCAGCTCAACTTAGCACTTGTATATTTAATCAACTAGTAACTATCATGTCTTCTCAATCATGTAATATCTGTAATACCTCAACTGTGTATTTTCAGCTGAATGGCTGCATCAATCCATAAAATGTTCTTTACCTATTTATTCAATCAATATTCTTGCAACAGTCTTCCAAATGAGTATTTCATAATCAATAAAGTACTTACTTGAACATTCTTGCACATGAGTACTTCATATCACTCAATTTGCGCAGTCATAAGATATATCTTGTCTCTCCACTGTTTTGTCTGCCTATGTATCTCACACTCATACCTTCAAGAACTCCCTCAAGGGGGGTCCACATCATTTCACTAAATACTGTAGAACCTTAATGGTTCACTCACCAACTTGTCCACCCTTGCTCAGTCTCATCTCTCATACCTTCTGACACTTTCATATACTTGTTTCCAATCTTAAGTTTGATAAAATTCCTCTTCTGATCTAACTGACTGCACTACTTACAACTTTGAAATATATAGAAATGTTTCTAGCAACACTGGCAAATGACTATGCAACAAACATGTTATGAAGTTGTTACTAACAAAAGCAGCCCAAAAATGGACATGGAATGAGTCATGGAGGTCAAGAATCCTGGCAGTAGAAACGAGTTATTTGAGAAGAGCATGTGGTGTGACTAAAAGGAATGAAAAAAGAAATGAGGTGGTGTATGAGAAATGTGGTATGGCAAGAATGCAAAGGAAATGAATTGTGGAGTGGTAGAGTTGGTGAAACATACAACTTTGTGGTGATCTGGGCCTGTGGAGAAAATGCAAGTTGGGGAGTTTACAAGGACATCGTATGATAGAACAATTAAAGGTGTTGGTGTGAGAGGAAGACTCGTGACATGGGGGAAAAAGTAAAATAGTACAGATGGGTGTGAAATGACAGGAATGCATGACAGTGTATGCAACGGAGGTAAGTATGGACAAGGATAAGTGAAGAATCCTTTGCCATGGCCAACTTACTGTTGGGAATTCCCAGAAGGAATCTTTTTTTCAATCTCAAATGAGGTGTTCTTAATGAATATCTGTGATACTTCAAGGTAAAACCATCTAGCACTGATTAACAGAATCCAATAGTGAATTACAGAAAAGAATGTCTCATGGGATAATTGAGGATCACCTTAACATCAAGGTCATACAGTACTTAAATAAATTTTGAGGAATTAATGCACATAGGAATTTTATATTTTATTATGTGACTATGAAAGCAATAGCTGAAACTTTAAGAAACATTCTACATAAATGATACCAATTCACATCAGCCATCAGAACAAATTCTGTGTATAATCACAAATAAAAAGAGAGCAAACTGTGTTATGAAAACACTTTACTGGAAGTAAAATAATAAAATGATGGATTTACTAAAGTAGTAACTGCATTTCCCTTCATCATATTTTCCCACAATGAGAAAAAGGGGGGATTAAAATTTAATACTAGCTATTAGTATTTAACCTAAAATTGTCTACAAAATTCTGTAGTTATTAGACTACAAGAATTCAAGAAAGCTGATCTAAACACAGTTCCGTATCATGAAAATAAGTACAACAATCTTCACCCAAAATAATTTCAGTAAACAGGTGTAAATGTGAATTAATCATATTCCAAAAAACATGAAAACAGTATATCAATCATTAACATAATAGCAATGGTAAATTCTAGTGCTTGGTATAGGTATTAAAAAGAACCAGTGCCTAAAGAGAAAAATGGAAATACAGTATCAAGAAAAATTATGAAGTAATGGCAATAATGTGAAAGAAAATATAACTAAATGTCACTTCCCCAAATACATAAGTAGTTTACTTATATTTTCCCAAAATCTACAAAAGAAATAATGAATACATAAACTCTTCGCCAAGATATCAACTAAAATACTCATCATGGATGTATCTCACAGCCATGTGCAAAATGGGAAAGTAATAAGAAAAAATCAACATATCATAGCAGTGACTGTGTTAATCCAAGAAAAATAAACCAATACAAGTGAACATGTGGACCACTCCACATACACCATGGACTTCACATAGCAGTGGTATATTCTGCATGAGAATACTAGTTCAGTCCCCCAGAGGAAAACAAGACAACTCTCTTCTTCTTTTTCCTTCCTTTTCTGCCAGTTTCAGTGGTTTCTGATTCTTGCTTACCTGTTTAGGGATAAATTTTGGCCAATGAATAAAAACATCATAAGTAA
Organism: Panulirus ornatus; assembly: GCF_036320965.1. Taxonomy (NCBI): domain Eukaryota; kingdom Metazoa; phylum Arthropoda; class Malacostraca; order Decapoda; family Palinuridae; genus Panulirus; species Panulirus ornatus. The sequence goes on from NC_092281.1 coordinate 13,109,762, forward strand.
CAGTGGGAAGTTCCTAGCACAAATTACACATACACTAAATACCTTAGCTATTTATTTAGTCTCCAATGAAACTTCTTCAAGCACTCTTGCATTGTCCACCCCAAACACCCTTCTCATTTCATCAAAGTACCAAATTACATGAACAAACATCTTACCAATATACAATCTCCCAAAACTTGGCAAAGTGCCTAAAACAGATAAGGCTGGAGTTAATGAACTGATGAATCAATGCAAGGATCATGAAAATGCAAGAGGGATTCATGGATCTGAGAACGTAGTCATTGGGTATGAAAAAAAAAAAATAAATTTAGTGAATGGGATTCACAAGGTACATAATTAGAAGATAGAGGCTGAATTCATTAAAAAGCAAATCAGTCTAATGGATCTTTTCTAGTTTGAGGAGAGTACTTAAACACATACAGAATCCATTAACAATAGTAAGACAGGCTGGTGCCAAAGGAGAAATTTCAGCTTATTTTATCATACAGCCTTTTCAGAAAAATTTATGAGGACTATGTCAGAACCCTGTATATACATACAAATAAATCTATTTCTGATTCTGGTATTTTTAGTTATTAGGTTCCTGTACTGACTATTTATCTTAAGTTTTAATTCTGGTATTTTCAGTTATGCCAAAAATTTTCTTGGAACTAAATGCCTTTCCCACCTTGGCAAGGTACTGTCAGAAACAAATGAGCAATGGTCAATTACACGTATCCAGTCTCAAGCTCTCATTATGCATAATATATCATATTAAGGTACTTAGCTGTAACTCATAATTTTTCCTTTAATTATATCAATGAAAGACACCCTACCAGGGAACATTATCTCTTTCAAGGAATTTTGTATTGCATAGTAACTGAATAAAACTACTGAGATATTTCTTACCTTTACCTGCAGATTTCTTTGCTGCTGTATCTAAAGCCTTAGCTACAGCATCACTAAAAGCATACTTAAACTCTGGTACAGATCCTGCTTCTTCCTCTTCATCACTGCACTGTCCGTCATTTGCATGCTGGCTGGATGGCCCACTAAGGTGAGACACTGTCTTTATCTCCCATGTGCTGCTGCTAACATCCAATGGACCACCACCTGTGAAGTTTGGTGTCTAACTTAGTATCATAAGCATGAAGGGCCTTGGGATATGCTGAAAGTGCTTGCACTGTTGTAGTGATGGATGATGTTCCAGATAATTAAGTGGGAGAGTGTGACTAGTATGTCTAGGGAGTGTGGTGTACTGAAAGGAGGGATAGAGTTTAAAACATAGTTAGGAGGTCAGCTGTTTGTGTTTGCCAGATTTTGTCAGTATCCTATTTGGGTGAGATATGTGAGTGGAGAATACATAAACTGCAAGTCAAACGTAAACTTTTTATTTCTACTTGGAGCTTGGTGGGTAAGTGTAGAGTGGTTTAGGATGGAGGGGTCTAGTGTTGTTTCATAGAACTGAGTCCTAAGCATGTTGAGGTGGGGTTGTATTGGGAGGATCTTTATTTCATTGTAAAGGTGCTGAGTTTTTGTGGTTGACAGGCATAAAGTGATTCTTCAGAGCACACTATTTTGCATAATTTGCTGCTCTATTGTATTTGCTTTAGTGAGCAGAAGACCAGAAAGGTGAAGTACAGTTTAAAAATGAGGCAGGTGAACTGTTTGTTGAAGATGTTCAGGGATTGTTTTTCTTGTCCAAAATCTGCTGCCATTTAGTGTTCTGAGGGCATTTAGTTCGAGTTGCAGTGAAACCTTTTCTCCTGACTTGATATGAAATTCTCTGACCCATGGGAACCATGTGTCTAAGTCATTTTGTGTAAGTCAAGTATAAACCCTTTCCAAACTTCCTCAAAGTGAGTGCTGTTCCTCTTACAATTCACCCATTTACACTGTTTCCAACAAACAGTAATGACCCAACTTTCCTTCTCAATCCATTTCTAATCTTCTTCCATTCCCTATTCATCTTGTTGGCATCTCTTTCAAAACTGTCCATAAAGACAAAATGTCCACAAGAATGTAACAAACTGTCTCACCTTAAACTCTAACCCCATAACACTCTCAAATTCATTGACCAACCTTGGCACATGCCCTAATCTCATGGCAAATACAATCAATCATGTTACCCTCAGCAACTTCCACCAATACACTGGCAAAATGTCATTAAATTCCACAGCCCATTACAATCAGCCACATCATCTGTACCTTATCTTCTTTGTAAAAGCCAACTGCAACCTTACCACAAAAAGCTTCATTATATTAAATCTATTATAAAAATCAAGACTTTAACATATGTAACTTTGTGCTTTTTTTGGGTCTTAAATAACACTAAAGTATCTCGGGCAAATCTATTATAGGACAAAGTGATCTCCATTTAAGTAATCAAATCTTACCCCCAGTCTTACTGCCAATCCTCTTTGGTAAGGAATGTTCAGCAGGTCTTGATGCTCTCCCTCCAAGAGTAGGCCAAACCACACTTTTTATATTTACTGGTTCACTGCCAGACTGGCTAACACGGGTCTGACCTTCCCGGATCATCTGAATGAAGAAAAGGGAGGGGGCAAATGTACATAAAACAAATACAATTCACAGGAAAGAAAATTTGTATTAGGTTTCACTTTAAGAACATCAAGTAACAGGCTGAACAAATAAATAAGTCTTCCTGTTTTAACCCCTTAACAGCTCCAGCAAGATATTTACTCATGCTGATGATGCCTCTGAGATGGATACATAACTATCAAGTTTTGTGCTACTATTAAGTGGCCATGCTCTGTGCCTGAGTGGTGGCTGAGATTTCAAAGCACAATAATTTCTCCCCACAGTCAGTCATCCTCCAGCTATGCTAATGACAGTACATTCTCGTGAGCTTTCAGGGATGGGAACTGAATGGTTTTTAGCTTGATTAAGAAGACCATGCAGATGATCCCAACTTATTTGATGATGATCTATATTGAGATCACGAGGAAAGTGATTATATGGAGACTTGCTCTTCCAGCACCAAAAGTTGACCAACATAAGGCAATTAGTAATATTCTAGCTAAGGTGCAGGCAGTGCTGCCAGCACCCACCTGACCTTGACAACAATGTGTCTGACTGATGCAAGTGGAAATTTTACAAATTTTTTGTTTTGCAATTACGAAAATAATGATCAATTAATATCAATTATCATAAAAAATCATCTATCATATAAGATAAAACATAATTGGTGGTAAATTTTTTTACAACTGGCAAACTTAACAATAAAGCATGCACAGTGGCAATTCTCTCAATGCAGGTCTTATTCCTGCACTTTTTAACTTATGGTACTAAATCATTTACAAAACTTTTAACTCTATCTTAAGCCAAAACCAATTCAGTCTCATTTCTCCCGGATTTACAAACCACTGTTACACCTGCAACTGCCAAAGGAATCTAATGCAAAAGCCACCACTCCACCAAACTTCACATCATTAAATTCTTTATATCATTTTCAGTCCTTTGTTACATGTACCATTTTGGGGAGCAATGCCAAATATTTTAAACCACTGCACTGGTCAATGTTACCCCTCAAACCACTTCTGATATCTTGTAATTTTCATATTCTGATCTCTGTAAAATAGTATAAAACAGGTAAACTTAAAAATTTTCACGACTCAAGATATGCCTACCTTTGCAAAAGAAATTCCAGTGTTGTTGTCATCTACAGGTGAACTATTTAATACTTCACCATCAAGGAGAGTAGCAGGTTCTCCACCATGCACTTCAAAACTTGCATTTGCACCTTCATTCACCTCATTACTTGCCCTGCATGAGATCATGCATAGTAAATCTGAATTCTGTACATTATGAAAATATGCTGTAATTTCATCAGAGTCTGAAAATATTACTTTTAATATAAATCATAAAACAATATCACACTACAAGTAACTTAAAGAACACTAAGTTCCATAAAAAGTGACCAAAACAAAGAATGAATATGCCAGTATGGCAGAGACCATTAATTTTGCCAATTTCATATGGTACTCAAATCTCTGGACCTTTCCATGATAAACAATTCCAAATACAATTTCACAATAAATATTCAAAATAGAGAAACAATGTAATAAGTACCTTGGTGGTAAGTCTTCACCAAAAGATGGAAACTGCTTCAAAGACTCTATCTTTAGGTTGGTAGCTCCCCTGCTGCGCCCCATCAGACGGTCCTCCTCTGCCCGTACACGCTTCTCTATCCTTCGTTCTTCTCGCGCACGTTTGTTGCGTTTCCGCTGCCTTGCTTCTATTTGATCCTATAATTCATGATGTCATATTTCACACAATTTGTTGCATCTACTCAAAACTAAAAATAAAATTCTCCAAATAATGTACTGAAAAGCTTGTCGATGGTTTGAATATTTAGGTTGCAACACTTGAAGGTGATGACATTACACAAAATACAGAAACTCCTGAAAATAGAGGGATGGGAGGGGACGAAGGAGCCAAACTCACTCACTTCCACCACCCTCTTTCCACCCATATGATTATCTCTTTTCTTAAAAACCTCAACAAACCTTTGTCCTTACTCCAACAAGAAATATTAAGACATCCGACCAGCTACCCCTCACAGAAAATCCACATCCAAGAGTACCCCTTTGCATGCCTATCAACTAGTACATAATCCAGTAATTCCTACTAACCACTTCTAATGCCATCTCTTCTTATCATGGTTGAAGACAATACCGCATGGACCTAGAATATATAACTGTGCCAAAGGTGCTGCTGAAAAAAATGGCATTGCACATCAAGCAAGAAAATGTGGTGATCAAGCTAGGTAGTCGAGAGTAAAGCTGTTCGTCAGCATACAAGTGGTGAGGAGAACCCATTAGCCCAGCCACTATGGGAAAATCTCATTGTAGGAAGGTGGGCGCAAACATAGGCTTGGTAATGCACTCTTACATCTGTCCCTATTTTTAAGCCAGGCATTCCCAATTACCAATCGTTTTTCAGCACACAACTCTACAAGCTGTTCCCTTTCAATCACATTACGCCCTTAACTGTCACATTAACCACACTCGAAATCAAATCAGCCATCACTAATACCCAGTCCCTTGATTCAGAATTACTCATTCAGCTCCTCCCAAAGTACCTGCCTCTTTTCTCACTCCTTTTGCTACCAGGTACTTAAAGCATTAATAATCACCCACCTCTCATAATCTACTTTCATTTCAACCCACATCAGTCTGGAGCTCACTTCCTTACACTCTTTCACATAACATTTCCTTCAACAGAAGTGCTATCACATCCTTAACTCATGCTATTACATAACCTGCGACTTTACCCTAAAGACATTTCCAAACCATTCTTCCCCTTTCATCCTGAGCTTTGTTTCAATTAGATTCAGTACATCTACGTTCCTCTTCTCAAACATAATACCTACCTCTTTCCTCATCTTGGTTCATCCATGCCCATTCAGATTGGGACCCTAGTTTGAACCTTATTTAAGGAGGGTAAGCACTCTATCTCGACTCCTTCTTTTGTTCCAACTTATACAGAAACTGAAATACAAGAGAGAGCTTCTAGCCTTATGCTCAAACCCCATTTAGTTGCCTTCTATGTCATGCAAGGAAATCTAACAAAAAATTAATTTCCACTTTTAATATGTTTCAACTGTCGCACCTCCTATTCTTCTTGATAGTACCTACCCCTTGCTACAACTACATTCCCAAACATTTTTAAACCAAAAAACATTAACTGCAATCATGGTATTATACTACCTGGAACATTGCTAATGTGAGTTTGGACACAGCAGGATGGCGCAGACATACTTCCACAACATCAAAACTACAAGTGACCGGCAAGTGTCGTAAATATCGTAGACGTGTGCGCAGTTCCTCAGTCATGGAGACAGTTTCCTAAATTGAAAAATATTAAAGATAATAAACAAGTTATTAATAAAATAGTGCTCAAAATATACATAATGAACTGCTTACACATACTCTGATAAATTCCATCCAAGGACAAAGAAATAACAAATAATTCAAGTTCCTTCTTACCTTTTCCACAACCTTGGCTTTAATTACAGCTGGACAGTTTTCAAGGGCACCATATTCCTGCACAAGCATCTGTACATTAATGGCATGCATGTAAACATGTGCCCCATTTCTAGCCTGATAGAAGTAAAAACTTGATTTTGGAATATTGCGTTGAGCCTGAAAATGGAGAATAAATATTATAAAAAATAAGTGACAGATTCCATACACACTACAATATCTCAATAAAGATAAAAGGAAACCTATAATCATCAGTTTTGTTTGAACAGCATCACCTGAATGAATGGGCAAAGAGTTTACATGGTGGACACGAGTACAAATCAAATTGGCATCTACAAAGATTAATACATTACAGCAGTGTTTCTTTTATATATGATTTTCGGATAACTCCTTCTAATAATGCTTAAACCTTTCTATACACACTCTTTATATTACCACATAGCTCTCTTAACCCTTTCATTACTTACTGTATCAACCACCTCACACCACATATTGTCCTCAAACATTTCATTTCCAACACATCTACCCTCCTCCGTACAACCCTCTCTACAGCCCATGCCTAGTAACCATATAATATAGTGGGAACTACTACTTAAAACATATCCAATCATCCATATGTATAACAATAACATAATAGCAAAACTATCCCAATTAAGCCTTGCTTAGTCACTGCACCACTTGCATCAGTACTACTTATCTTTTCATTTCAGCACATTCTACATCTTTCCTGCAGTCTAAAAATTCAACTTTTTTCAGCTGCAATGATATCAGGATATCAGAATTAAGCAAAAAATGTGTTTATCGAAGGGCAGTTAATATCAACTCCAGTGGAATAATTTGTGGAAACATTAATAGTTTGCAGTTTCAACAGGTAAAACTTGACCTTTGGAAGATGCCAACATAAACATTAAGTTAAGGAATATTGGCAATATTCATCTAGAGGATATTTACAAACTGTCATAACTCACCTGACTTCCAGAAGTGTGATTCACTGGCTGTAGCTGTGAGATGTCTAAATCTTCCACAGTAATGACAGGCTTGTCACAATGGGTACTTTGACAACTACCTAATTTCTGAGGCTCACTTGGAAATGGTACATCTTCATCAGTAGTAACTTGTTTGTCAGCATTAGCTTCTTCATTACTGCCTAATGGTGGAAGTTCAGTGGGGTATGATGCATCTTCTACAGTCTTGCTTGACTTTTCACTGCCTACTTTTCCACAAGGAAATGATGTATCTCCCGAGGCTGGGGAAAATGGGCTAATTGGCTCTTCCATGGATGACAGACTGTCACCTGAAGATGGTTCTTCTGGGCTGGAAAGTGATAGGGCTCCTACTCCTTCCTTGATTTTACTGTGTGGTTCCTCAAGAGAGGAGTCTGAACTTAAAGAATCTTGGCGGGTTCGAAGAAGTGACAGGGCCTCAACGATGAAGCAAGCCTCTGGTTGATCACCCTCTTCTGTAAGTTGAGCCTCCAAATCCCTTTGCTCTCTCATGAGTATTTTGCCACAAACCTGTATAATAAGCAATTTATAACCACCTTTACAAAAATGAAATAGTGCCAGTGGGAGACAAATAAAAGGGCTCACTCACTGATATACAATCTCTTGCTGTCATTGTAAAATACACCAAATCCACACACCCTATACAAAACCAAGCCCACAACCTTTCTGTGGTTTCCCCCAGCTGCTTTATATTCCCTGCTTCAGTCCAGTGAAAGCATGTCAGACACTGAATAACACACAATTCCAATTCACTCAATCCCATGCACATCTTTCACACTCCTGCTTGTCCAGGCCCCAAACACTCAAAATCTTTTTCACTCCATCCCTCCTTCTCCAAATTAGTCCTCCCCTTCTTGTCCCCTATGTTTCTGAGAGCACACCCTCTGCAGCTATCTCACCAATACTCTTTTTAATAACACCTTTCTATCCTACCCTATAATCAACTACTTCATCAAAACCTCCTCACACCACATAATGTCCTCAAATAGTTAATTTCCAAAGCATTCAACCTCTTCTGTGCATTCCCATCAACACAACACTTTTGGGACTATTATACCTTCAAGCATCGAACTTATGCACTCCCAAATAGTGGCCTACATTTCCACACATTCTTCAGTGCTCCGAGAGCTTTCATCCCCTTTCTTACCACATGACTCACCTCTGCTTTCATGGTTTCTTTCACTGCCATGTCCACACTATGATACCTAAAAAACATTTCACTTCACCCAAGTTTCCTCCTTTCAAATTCACTTCCCAAATAACCAGTCTCTTTGCACTCCTAAACCTATTAACCTTACTTTTATCATACTCACTTTTAACTTTCTCCTTTCACATACTCTCCCAAACTCAAGACACCGAATTCTGTGGTCTGTCATTAGAATCTGCCACCAGTGTTGTGTCAAAAAAAGTTTTAATATCACGGCAAATATGTCTGCGCTTCGATAACATATGAACAAAATAATGTATACTACAAAACTCAGAAAACCTTTTCTCTCTGGAGCCATGTTCTTCAAGGAAGAGGTTGTTACCAAGTGGCAGCCCTCATGCAAACTGAGAGCTATGCATGGCCCAATGACAGTGTTATCAAGTGGCAGGCATTCAAACATTTCTATGCTTGGCCCCAGTGACTTGGTGTTACCAAGTGGCAGTCCTCATGTAAGCTGTGATCTATACTTGTCCCCAGACACCTGGTGTTATCAATACAGTCCTTATGTAAAGAGAGATTGTTGCCAGGCCCCAGTGACAGGGTGTTACTAAGTGGCAGTCCACATGCAAACTGTGATCTATGCTTGGCCCCAGACAATGGGTGTTACCTAGTGGCAACAATGCTAATCAAAAGCAACCCTTAGCCCCATGGGGTAGTAAATGATTGCTAATAGAAGTTAAACTGGACTTTAGAAAAGCAAGTTCTAAGCTTTGTCTAGAACAAAAACAGACCATCACTGTTGGCTCAAGCATCAGGCTGAGATGGTTGAATCACAACATCATACATTATTTATTTTACCTAACAAGAGGTACACGTACAAGTAGTTCAAGCAAGTCTCACCTGCATGTTAAATAAGCTAAGTCTTCAAAACCTAACTTAAAAGCCATAACAACAGATTAGACACTTACACCTTGTGTAAGAAAGAAATTCTTTGTTAAAAATCACACATCTGTTCCTGTAAGACACTTCTAATACCTACAGGCTTGCTAAGACCTCTGTTGCAGTTAAAGACACAAATCCAATGTTCTCAACACTCTCACACTCAGGGATGAATGCACATTGTTATCACCCAATGCAATAATTACTAGTAGTGCTGTGTGGCTTGACTGGGCACTTTGCATAATCAGAATAACAAAAATCGTATTAAAATCCAAACATACTCTAATTCTGCATTTACAAAGTAAAAAGTATGGGAAAAATAAAAGCACTCATGGTAAGGATAGGATGGCGATATCCTCATTAACTGTGTAGCATTCCCAACAACCAAAGATAATGCCTACCTTAACAAAAGATACAACTGTGATTTCTCAGTCAATCCTGCTCAGAATATCAAGCACAACTATATAGAAAGAAGTTAAAGGGCAAGTCTCCCCAACCTATATGCTCTCAAGAGAAATCTGGGAGTAAGACTGGCTAAATATGTAAAAGATACAAGCTGCATAATGTTACCTCAATAATCATACAAAATGATTAATGATGAAATCCAAGAGCGACAAACAAAACCTGTACCAAGAATATTTCTGAAAACATACCTCTTCCTTGGATGCTACTAAGAGTTTAGCATAAGGTGTGGCTGCAGTTGGATGACTTATCCGTGGGGTTTCACACGCAACCTCTTGGTTGAATGAAGCTGCAGGCATAGGCAGAAGAGAATCACGTTCCCGACGCATCAGTTGTAACTCTATTTCTTCACCAATGGCAAAGTCCTTGTGGCAGATCGCAATCACACTGGGAAAATTAAAGGAATGTTTAGAAACATACCTAGGCATTAAAAATACACCTGGATGCTGAATCCTTGGAAACAAACCTTGACCTTAGAACACACTGCATGGTCAATGCTTAGAAATACGTCTGAATCCTGAGTGCTTTAGAAACATAACTGGATATTGGGTGCTTACATACATGCCTGGATAATGAAAGATTAGAAATACAACTTGATAGAGAATGCTTTGAAACACACTTGGATATTGAATGCTTACAATCATACCATGATACTGAATGCTTAGAAACATATAGGGATACTGAACGCTTGGAAAGAAACCTGAATATTTAATTTCAATAACTATTAAAGTACATGTACGTGGGTATTGGTAGGCAGTCAACAACCTGGGAGGTATGTTACAAGCACTACCTGCCTTGGTACTGAGAGGGTTTGTGACAGCTGTGTAGAGGCAAGCACTTCAGTAGTTGTCAAGATGCACTCATCTGACCTAGATAGCTGTCTTTTCTTTCTGCCTCACCCATATAAGGAGTACTGGCATTTTGTCCACAAACATACAGTCTTTCCTCATCGAACCTAACACTTAACAACACTTAATTCAAACAGCTCATTCTTCATAACTCCAGACTTTCCTGTGGTGAGTACTATGTGCAAGTCCTGCCTTTTTATCAAAATGGTAAGAGCAATAGATAAAAGTAGTAGGTAGGTATTTTTAGGTAGGAGCACTAGGTAGTAGTTGTAGGTAGGAATATTTGGCAGGACCATTAGGTAGCAGAAGTCACTAAGAACATTAGTGAGGAGCCAATGCAAATACTTCATTAAAGTTGCCCTCTGCCAATGGCCTCTTATGGGTGAGGCACTAATGGCTAAGTTACGGAGACTACTACCATGGCAACCCCTCTGTGAGAGTTCCAAGAGGGAACAAGCTACAGACATACAGATAGATAGAAAATGTTTTTAACTCAAAAGCCTCTCAACTAGTCAACAAGTAGATACAATAATATTAAATCTTCAAGACTAGCTTGACATATCTAAAGCAAATCAGACAAAAATGTGTGACAGCCCAACCTAGAAGCCAAAATCACTATTCGATATACTTCTAAGAGAAACAAGAAACATGCCTAGATTCCAAAAAAAATTATAGAATAAAAACACTATCTTTAGTAAATTCCCTTGCAAAATGATAAATCATATCAATAAAAGATCAATTATTAATCACCCATTCCTGTAAAGGAAATATATAGATCTGGAATTACACAAGACAAATATAACTAAAAACACTTCCCTATATAGGCTATGTTATCCTACATTTATTTCATCTTATGAAGTCTCACCTTTTAAGATCTTCCTTAACCACTGGTTCATAACAAATAGGGCACGTTCTCCATTTCTTGTCAGAGAGTGCCAGGTAATGCAGGATACATGGGAAACAGTAGATGTGCCCACAACGTGTCACCTAAAATACCAAAATCAAAGTCAACCTTTTTGTATGAATGCTTGAAAAGTGAAAAATACTAAAGTGGAAGACAAATATGCTGGGGTGCTTTGGTACATATGTTACTCACTGTATTCAAACTCATACCCATACAGGGTGGCAGAGCTTAATCTTCCCCTCTTGTGATGTGGGAAACAGCATCTCTAATATTCCTGTTCAGTGAATGGCTCCCTTCTCTGCATACATTCTCCAAAATCCACAGTATCCCAGAACATATATCTCAAACTAATACATTATTTTCATCTTTCCACCTTATGCACTGCAGCTTTACTTTTCTCAATAAACACTTATTTACTACTGGTTTCCACCCCATGCATGAATTAGTTAATTAAGCAAGTTTACTTCTATTCAAACCTTAAACATCAATAGGTGTATGAAACTGCCCAACTTACGATCACCAGGAGTCGACAATTCAATGGCTAATTTCTGCTTGGATGCTTCACATGGGCACTAATCTTCATGAGAATATTTTGAAATGTCCATCTATATTCTCATTTCTGTGTGGCAACTAAATGTTGACTGATTCAATAGACTTATTAAAGCACTATGACCTAATGGTTATTAAGCACGTTTTAGCATCAAAAAGACATCTAAAAACTTAAAACATTTACAAAAAAGTATATATTTTGGCCTGCAAAGTACATTTTTGTTTCCTATAAAAAACAAACATCAGCATATTTACATCAACACTATTGTCTAAAATTTCTACAATACTTTCATTCCTTCCGAAGTTATCAAGCAATTCATGGTTAATCTGAGACCGATATTTCTAGTACTCCATTAGTACATGTCTGGGTAGTACTGCCCTTGCAGGTGTCACATATTACAGCAGGGCTCCTCTCCATTAAGAGACCATGGGTAAACACAGTATGTCTAATCCCTGGATGTTTCATATGCCCTTGTTCAGTCCACTGGCAGCACGTTGACCCCAGTATACCAAATTGCTCCCATTCACTCAATTTCATGCAAACCTTTCACCCTCCAGCACATTCAAGCCCAAATGCTCAAAATCTTTTTCGCTCCATCCTTCCATCTCCAATTAAGTCAACTCGTCCTCCTTGTTCCCTCCACTTCAGACAGGTGTAGACTCTTTGTCAACCTTTCCTCACTCATTCTCTCCAAATATATAAACTATCTAAGCATACCCTCTTCTGCTCTCTCAACCACACACCTTTTATCATTACACATCTCTCTTACCCTTTCATTACTTACTCGATCAAACCACCTCACAACACATACTATCCACAAACATTTCACTTCCAGTACATCCACCCACCTCCACAGAACCCTATCCACAGCCCAGGCCTTCCAACCATATAAAATTGTTGGAGGTACTATTCCTTCAAACATACCCTCCAGTTTTTCACTTTTCGAAAAGAAGGAGCAGAGAAGGGGGCCAAGTGAGGGTTTTCCCTCTTAGGCTCAGTACTCTGTTCTTAAAGCTACCTCACTAATGCAGGCAATAGTGAATATGTATGGAAAAAAATTATTATATTATGCTTAATTGCCATTTCCCACATCAGCGAGGTAGCGCCAGGACAGATAAAGAATGGCCCATCCACTCATATACGCATTTATATATATACATAAAAACCCATACATGCACATATACATATCAACATAAACATACAGACATATACATATATACACATGTACATATTCATTCATTCCTGTCGCTACCCTACCACAGGAAATAGCATCCCCCCACCATTCAGCAAGGTAGCACCAGGAAAAGACAAAAAACAAAAGGCCACATTCGTTCTCACTCAGTTTCTAGCATCCCTCCACCATTCAGCAAGGTAGCACCAGGAAAAGACAAAAAACAAAAGGCCACATTCGTTCTCACTCAGTTTCTACCTGTCATGTGTAATGCACCGAAACACAGCTCCCTATCCACATCCATGCCCCTCAGACCTTTCCATGGTTTACCCCAAACACTTCACATGCCCTAGTCCGGTCCATTGACAGAACATCGACCCCAGTGTACCACATCACTTCAGTTCACTCTATTCCTCGCATACCCTTCACCCTTCTGTATGTTCAAGCCCTGATCGCTCAAAATCTTTTTCACTTCATCCTTCCACCTCCAATTTGGTGTCCTGCTTCTCCTTGTTCCCTCCACCTCTGACACATATATCCTTTTTGTCAACCTTTCCACACTCATTCTCTCCATATGTTCAAACTATTTAATCACACTTAATCGTTGTTTGCTGCATCAGCGAGGTAGTGCCAGAAAACAGGCAAAGAATGGCCCATACACTCATATAAGCATATATATATAAATAAACGCCCATATACATACATATACACATATACATAATTCATGTTTACCTTCAACTATTCCTGTTACCATCCCACCCCACATGAAACAGCATCGCTACCCCACCGCTTAAGCGAGGTACATATATATATATATATTTTTTATATTTTTGTATTATACTTTGTCGCTGTCTCCCGCGTTTGTGAGGTGGCGCAAGGAAACAGACGAAAGAAATGGCCCAACCCCCCCCCATACACATGTATATACATACGTCCACACACGCAAATATACATACCTACACAGCTTTCCATGGTTTACCCCAGACGCTTCACATGCCCTGATTCAATCCACTGACAGCACGTCAACCCCGGTATACCACATGGCTCCAATTCACTCTATTCCTTGCCCTCCTTTCACCCTCCTGCATGTTCAGGCCCCGATCACACAAAATCTTTTTCACTCCATCTTTCCACCTCCAATTTGGTCTCCCTCTTCTCCTCGTTCCCTCCACCTCCGACACATATATCCTCTTGGTCAATCTTTCCTCACTCATTCTCTCCATGTGCCCAAACCACTTCAAAACACCCTCTTCTGCTCTCTCAACCATGCTCTTTTTATTTCCACACATCTCTCTTACCCTTACGTTACTCACTCGATCAAACCACCTCACACCACACATTGTCCTCAAACATCTCATTTCCAGCACATCCATCCTCCTGCGCACAACTCTATCCATAGCCCACGCCTCGCAACCATACAACATTGTTGGAACCACTATTCCTTCAAACATACCCATTTTTGCTTTCGGAGATAATGTTCTCGACTTCCACACATTCTTCAAGGCCCCCAGAATTTTCGCCCCCTCCCCCACCCTATGATCCACTTCCGCTTCCATGGTTCCATCTGCTGCCAGATCCACTCCCAGATATCTAAAACACTTCACTTCCTCCAGTTTCCTAGCGCTGCCTCGGTAACACTGGAGACAGCGACAAAGCAAAATGAATATATAAAATATAAATGTATATATCCCTTGTATTAACTTTCTAAAATGGGATATATATATTTATATTTTATATATTCATTTTGCTTTGTCGCTGTCTCCAGTGTTACCGAGGCAGCGCAAGGAAACAGAAGAAAGAATGGCCCAACCCACCCACATACACATGTATATACATACACATCCACACAAGCAAATATACATACCTATACATCTCCAACATATACATATATATACACACACAGACATATACATATATACACATGTACATAATTCATACTGTGCTT